>NW_015507191.1:74175-86331 GCF_001515645.1 Sinocyclocheilus grahami
TTTTCATTGGAAAACGCTCGCAATGCACGCAGATTGCACCCTCGAGGACATCGCGTGCGTGCTCTTCGCCCAAACAAACAACACCTAGATCGTGTGTGTCATTTGGTGTCAAATAGCGATGACATGGATGCACACACCTTCTAAATGCTCTGCTAGTGCTCGCCATAATGAATAGAGATAGCTCTTACTATTTCCTTGGAAATGCACGCTTCAAACAGAACAGTCAATGAAGACGAAGAAGAGAATGATGTGTGCTCCCGGCGCCTATTTATACTATAGTCGCACCGGTAGTGACGTCATGGCTGTCGCCGGCCAACGAGTTGGTGTTTTTTCAATGTATGCTTCAGACACGGGTCACGATGAGGCGTTCCCCATAGCGACGCCTAGAGGACGCAGTTTGAAGTTCCCATGAAAGGGAATCTTCAGCTCCGTAAATGTGATGGTGGTTTAGCCCTGCCAAATTTTCTATTTTATTACTGGTCCGCTAATATTTCCAAGATTTCATTATGGTGTAATGCTCCAGAGTCTAACTGGTGTACACTAGAAGCTGCTACTTGTACCTTTTCTTCCCTTCCAGCATTAGTCTTTGCTCCTTTGTCTCTCCAACCTTCTAGCTATACAAGAAATCCCATTGTGCTGTCAATTTCGAAAACATTTTTAGTTAGAATCACTTTCTGTTTTCAGCTTTATTTGCAACAATCACTTGTTTTTGCCGTCTATGATTGATCAGGGCTGCGTTTCCCGATAACGTTGTCTCTTAGCTCGCTACAAAGTCTCTAAAGGTATATCTTAACTAAAGGTATACCTGCTCTAGGCGTGTTCCCCGAACTATACCTTAGGATGTTGCTTAAGGTAAACCTTATTACGTGCGACGTTAGCAGGTACTGTCCATGGCGGTGGTGCTGAATAGGTTGATATCGATGGCTCGAGAATCGATTGTTCAATACAGGATCTATTTCACTGAGTTATAGAGCTGGTAAAGTGATGTTCTTTATAAAGAAACACTTTAGAAATATTAGAAATTGCATTTATCGGGGCTCACTACATTTATAAAATAATCCAAATTTCAAACTAAATGCAACCTTGGATATCACACACACACACACACACACACATATACAGTATATATGTGTATGTGTGTGTGTGTGTGTGTGTGTGTGTGTTTATGTATATGTATAATTTAGCAAGTGTGCAAACCTGCAACCTCATGGCCAAAAGTATTCTGCTATTCTGCGCTACATTAACTGGCTTTTAGGCTTCGCTTGCTTTTGAAAGAGTAATTTGTATTATCATGTTCATATATATTATGAAGGCCTGGTCGAGCGCTGATGGGTTGGCGATGGGGATAAGTGTCCCGTCAACAAGGCCAATTACTTATGGGACACCCGCAATGGCATGGAAGCCTTGATGTGCCTCCATCACTTCGTGCCTGGCCAAAGGCATACGTAGGCTATATAATCGGTGGCGTGACGGAGCAAGATGTTGTGAACACACCGCCACACCAATGTCTTACTCAGCCCATATCCATCCCCAACCACCTCCAGAAAACTCCCCACAGCATAAAAACGGAGAGCCGCCAGCAGCTGAATTTCGGGGCTTAGGGGGTAACTCCGTCAAGTTTGTCTCTACAAAGTTTGACCAACAAGATGTAAAAGCTGCTGAATTTGCTCCCGTGGCAAGCAAAATTTTTGTAGAGTTGTATCTTTTGACATGGTAGCTATTCTGACACTATTATGAAATAGTGCACATACACTAACTGGCTCCGCGGACGCAGCCGTCTTTGATTTAGGACAACTATTCGCTGTCTCGCTGCCATAGTTTGACCAAACTCCCCATCACATTCATTCCCTTTAAATAGACTCCTAATTATGTGCTGCCAAATATTATAATGGAAAAACTAACAACCATCAGTATAATGACAGTTTTATTCTTTGCATAAAAACACTTCAATTAATTGAACACTAATTGAACACTGTGTGTATTACAACTTTAGAATTGTAATATTTATTTGGTTCTGCACTTTTTCTTGCCACAGAATTACAATCGTATAGACTGAAATGTGAAGGTTTTTTCACAGTGGTGGCCACTAGCGGAGTGAACTGTGAACAGCGATAAGGTATAGCTAAGAGTGGTCCAGACTAACCTTACGAACGAATGACTTACAGAAGGTATACTTAACTAAGAACGTTTCAGGAAACACGTATTAACGTAAAGGTACAACATAAAGGTCCCATGGCATGAAAATTTCACTTTATGAGGTTTTTTAACATTAATATGAGTTCCCTTAGCCTGCCTATGGTCCCCCAGTGGCTAGAAATGGCGATAGGTGTAAACCGAGCCCTGGGTATCCTGCTTCGCCTTTGAGAAAATGAAAGCTCAGATGGCCCAATCTGGAATTTTCCCTTTATGTCGTCATTCGGGGAAAGGTTACGAGCCAGTCCCACAATGAGCTTTCCTTAGGACGTGCCATTTCTGTGTCTGTAGCTTTAAATGCTAATGAGGAGGAGAGAGGCGGGGCAACTGCCATGCTTCGCTCGTTTGCAAGCCATGATGTCTCTCGAGGAAAAAATAATATTGCGCTCGCCTCGCACGGTAGTAGCTCATTTTCTCATGGGCGGGCAAAGCAGAGAAAGGGGAGGTAGTGGCTGAAATTCTGCACCAAGGCTGAATTTCGGGAAAGAGACTTCAGATACAGTACTAGGGACCACTTAGGCCTATATAAAAGCATCCAAAAAGCAGCATGTCATGGGACCTTTAAGGTATAACTTACGAGCGACGTAGCGTTAAGAAGGTTTTGGGAAACGCAGCCCACACTTTTAAAAGATGGAGTGATAAAGGCATTGTTCATTTCTCAGATCTTTTCATTGATAATGTTTTTGCTACTTTCAATGACCTTATATCCAAATATAATTTACATACTACAGACTTATTCAGGTATTTCCAGCTTCGTAATTTTGTAAGAACTCATTTCGCTAGTTTTCCCCAATTGCCAGAAAAATCCCTGCTTGAGAGTTTATTGTCAGCCCCTATAGATGGTAACCTTATCTCTTCTATCTATCTCATGTTGCTTTCATCTAGATCTTCATCTCTCTTATGTTTGAAGTCAACATGGGAGAAAGAGTTAGAGCTCAGCTTTTCTGAAGAGCTCTGGTCTGAGGCTCTTGTTAATTAATTAATGAGTTAATTCTACTTCTGCTTGTGCCCGGTTAAGGCTGATTCAGTTAAAAGTTTTGTACCGAACCCACTTTACCAAAGCTAGACTTCAAACATTTTTCCCAGAAATAGATGACTCTTGTATCAGATGCTCCTTTTCTCCAGCTGACCATGTTCATACATTTTTCAGTTGCCCTAAATTGGCCTCATAATGGCCTTCCTTTTTTGATTTTCGTTCAAGGGCTTTACATATTTCTCTCCCTCCATGCCCTATGGTTGCTATCTTTGGTGTGTCTGTTTTTTCTTCTACTCTTTCGAAACAACAAGCAGATGTTATTGCATTTGCCTCCCTGGTTGCTAGTAGATGTATTTTGCTACATTAGAAGTGTCCAACTCCACCCGCAACTACCGCTTGGTTAAAAGATCTCGTGTCATTCCTTTCTCTAGAAAAACCAAAGTACACTATTCAGGGCTCAACTGTTAAATTCTACAAAATTTGGAACCCCATTCTAAATTTCTTTGACCTCACTAGATTCTGATTGAGTTTGTTCAGTGTGTAAATGTTAACATTTTTGTACAGTACAGCATGGTTGTGTGTGTATGCATGCATGTATACTTCTGTATGTATCATTGTTTTGTTTGTTTTTTTCCTTTCTCTTTTTTTCTCATTTCATAAAAAAAAAAGATTTAATGTGAATGACGAAAATGTGAAGAGTGATTTTTGGCAAAGCAACAGAGTGTTTAATATTGACGTTCCTGCAGTGGCTAAGTGTTTTGAAAGGATAAAGATAAACAAAAGTCCTGGACCAGATTTACACAGATTTTTTAACATGTCTCTTAAAATGCAAATTGTCCCACAAATCTGGAAACATGCTATAGTGGTTCCTGTAGCAAATGCAGGAATCCAAAGGTCTTAAATGATTTTTGACCAGTAGCCCTCACTTCTCTGGTGATGAAAAATGGTGAGAATGGAGATATTAAAGCATGTAGAAGATAAGTTTCAGTTAAGATAAGATCCATTTCAGTTTGCATATAGGGCAAGGAGGGGTGTTGAAGATGCCGTAACAACACTTGTGCACTTAGTAGCTCAACATTTGGAGACCCCACAACAAGGGCATGGCTGGCTTTTATTGACTTTTCATCTGCATTTAACTCAATTAGGCCGTATGTGTTAGCCAAAGAGTTTGTCAATTTAATTATTGAACAGGACTGTGTTTGAAGCCAAAGGCTTGCTGACTTTCAAGTTATGTTCTTCTATAGCAGTGGTTGCCAACCCGTAGATCGCGATCTACTGGTAGATATTTATCAATGTCTCAGTAGCTCCCGAATACAACAGAAAATAATTACAAAAATACATTACATTTCTCCAGTCTTTGTACTGTATTTCTTGTACTTATTTTTCTGTTATTTTTGGGACCTACTGGAAAAGCTCTTACAATCACGTTAAAATCACATGTGAAATATGTGAAACACACAAAACTCACATAAAACATGGTTTTGGAATATTTTCATGGTGTAAATGTATGAAACCCATGTGATCACATGTGAACACGTGTGAACAATAAGTGCGTTCGACTTGAAGCACGGCTACAGATGGCGATCAACGAGAATAGCCGCTTGCAGTCGGGGGCGGAGTTGAAAACGGAGCCGTCAAGCTGATCATTTCTGCTCCCGTTAGTGACGCTCGCGTGGTGTTTGCATACTCTATCACAGATTAAGTGAATTAATTAATTAAATTATTTGTCAAATACACAGACATTTCAGAAACGTTTTCATGAGCAACAGAAACACTTACTGCTTAATACAGCACCATCTGTTCAAGAATAAAGTTCAACGTAAATATATACTATTTAAATACTAATAAAGTGGGGGTATATATGCTTTCATGAACGTCATAAACATGACTCAATATAACATTGCGACGACAGTATAAAAGCTTTTACTGTTCTAAAAACACAGATTTATGAGCAGTATTGGATTTGAAGATGTTATAAACACATGAATTTGGCCAATTGTGACACAGCTGTGTCGTCATCAGCACTCCTGCAGTCGCTCTGAAAAAGCTGCGCCAGCTGAGTCAGCCGGCTGCTCTCGAAAGGCTATCGCGGTACTTTGATGCCACACGTGACAGTGACGTGGCGTCGGCGCCGGTTCAAGTCGGACTAAATTTCTAACCGACATGTACTGCTTCAAGTCAGCCGCCGATCGGTTTGCGCGGCGCCGCATGAAGTCGAACGCACCTAATATGTAATCACATGTTGAAATGTCATCAGATCACATGGGTTTCACACATTTACACTATGAAAATGTTCCAAAACCACGTTTCATGTGAGTATCATGTGTTTCACATGAGTTTTTCACATATTTCAGATGTGATTTTAACATGTGATTGCACGTGAAGTTCATGTGCTCCTTCTGTAAGGCATAAAAAATATACTGTATATCATGCCTGAGTCTGTAAACAAAATGTTAAAAGAGGCCAGAGACGCTGAAGACAGATGCAAAGAGGAGAAAATACTGTAGCAGACAGAGCAAACTCACTGTTCACAATGCTCGAAATATAGAAAGAAAATATACATTTGAACATATCACTGAAGGGGACTGACTGACTTCAGAAAAGTTTTGATGGCAATGCCAAAGCAGTATTAGTAAAGTAGTATTTACAAGTGCAGCGCTGCTTTGTTTACAGTGGTAACCAAGGAAATGCTGTATTCCTGCTGTTCCATGAGCGCCACCCACTAGCAAAGAGTAAATTTGCATTTTCATTCAGTCTGTCTGCTGTTTTTGTTTTTTGCTGGAATGTTTTACATAGCATGATTTCACAAAGCTTAAGTCAGACATTCTGTTTTTGATTTAAATCTTTGATATTATATAATCTGATTAAAATGATCATTTATTATTATTATTATTAAGTAAAAGGGCAAAAACTGTCCATACTAAATGTGTGATATCTTTCTTTGGATCCTGATTAAACTTTAAGGCTAGTTTGACTTGTAATAAAGGAAATAAATAATGGTCTTACTTTAGTTTGGGGACCAATTCTCACTATTAACTATGACTTTTGCCTCAATAAACTCCTAATTTGCTGCTTATTAATAGTAAGGTAGATGTCAAGTGTAGGTATGAGGTAGGATATAGGGATCTAAAATATGGTCATGCAGAATAAGGAAATAAGCAACTAGTTAATAGTGATTATTGGTCCCTAAAGTGTTACCTAAACAACAAATACATTTGTTTAAAGTTTACTTAAAATCATAAACCAGTATTGGAATCGGCCCATTTGTTTTTGAAATAGTGGAAACGGCTATGAAAAATCATGATTAGTGCATCCCTACTCTCTTTATCTATGTTTTTCAGTGTTGTTTGTGTCTTTTTTTTTCAGAGGCGGACAGTAGTGAAGTATTTTTACTCTACTGTAAAAGTACTTTTCAGGTGTCTACTTTATCAGAGTGTTTTTCTTTAGAAAACTTTACTTCACAACATTCCAAAGCATAATATTGTACTTTTTACTGCACTACGTTTCATATTAAATATAATTTAATACTTAATTACATTAGAAATGTATTACTTTCTTACTTGTACTCAAGTAAAAGTAATTAAAAGATTTACTTGAGTACAAGAAAGTACTACATTTTTTATGTTCTTAAGTATTAAAGGTAAAACAAACAACAACTTTTATTTATGAAACGAAGTGCAGTTATGCAAAAGTGACATTATGCTTTGGAATGTACTGAAGTTAAGTTTTCCAAAGAAAAACACTCTGATAAACTACAGATACTTTTAAAATTTACTTGAGTAAAGTAAATATTCTTCACTACTGTCCGCCTCTGCTTTTTTTATCTGTAATTTGTCAATTATTTTACTCAATGGTATGTCAGATATGTTGTGTGTGGGTCTGTTGATGGCAGACAGTGATTCTCCACATGGTTTTACTCTCATCTTGAGTCTGAAAAACTGACTTCATTAGTATTCTTAAACTGTTCTGGTTTAACTGGTTTAAGTTCTAAAGAAAACTTTGCCCTCCAGAGTCCTATATAAATGCAGAATTGAAAAGAGTTTCAGAACTTCTGCTCAAGACACAGTTCAGTGGAGAAACATCTACATCATTATTAATTTCATATTTAGTAAATAATACTGTACTACTTCATGTAATACTGAGATATATAGATTTTAAAGTGTATTGATTCTACATGTACTGTATCAGACAGCATTGAGACATTGTGTACAGCAGTTTGTTTGTTTTTTTCTAACAAAACTCAAAGCAATTATTGCAGATTTGCTTAAACAACTTTCTGATGATTCATATCAGAATCTCCATTCACAGCTTCATAATCCAAATAACATTTAAAAACTTAGGTCCACATGTTGAGAGTGAAAGTAATTCAGATCTTTTTCTTCTTGTCCTGCAGCTGTGAGTCGGTGAAGGACGATGGCGTCTGTTAAAGAGCTGCTCGTGGACTCACTGAAGGAACTGTTAGAAGCTGAACTGAAGGAGTTTCATTGGCGCTTAATGAATGCATATCATAAGTGTATATCAAAGTCTGAAATGGAAAAGGTAGATATATTCGACACAGTGGATAAAATGGTGTTGTGTTTTGGACCAGAAGAAGCTGTGAAGATCATGGTGGACATCCTGAGAAAGATGAAGCAGAATGATTTGGCTGAACAGTTGGAGAATGAACACAAGCAAGGTAACATTTAATTCACTGTGACTGTGATGTGAGTAAATATTTAAAAGTGTGATGGGTTGACTTAAACCTCTTTTCTTCTTTGCTTTGCTGATGTGATTAATGTGTGATATATGTTTCCCAGTGAGTAATTCTCTCTTTCTCTCTCACAGCTCAGGCTGAGGGCAATATGAAGACATCTGTCCCTGTTGGAGGTATTTTACAACATATCTGGTGTAAATATCAATCACTGTCTGTAAATAAATACTAGAGAAAATATAACTGCAAGCATTACAGGGCCAGTCACACCAGCGGCAGATCTTATACAAATATATATTGAATAGAATAGCGCATTCAGTAACACTTTTGAATAGGGAACACATTCACATATTAACTAAGAGTTTTCCCTGAACAAACTCCTAATTTGCTGCTTATTAATAGTTAGTAAGGGAGTTGTTAAGTTTAGGTAAGGTGTATGATTAAGGGATCTAAAATATGGTCATGCAGAATAAGGTATTAATATGTGCTTTATGAGTACTAATAAACAGTCAATATGCTAGTAATATGCATGCTAATAAGAAACTAGTTAATAGTGAGAACTGGTCCTTAAAATAAAGTGTTACCATGTGTCCCTAGTGATACCCAGTTCACAAAGGTCTAAAAATGAATTAAACATCTTATATTGTGATACAATTTTTTATTAAAGTTGACCAGTAAGTGGCACTGTCACTGTCACCAAATTGATTCAATGTCATCAATCCATGATTACAGTCACACATGGAAAGGTTCATTTAAGCAGATCACAGGGATTAAAGTTCTCCAGCACCATGCCGGATCTCCGGCGTGCGGCATTTAGCTGCGAGAAAAAAGTTGTCCTACATTTAAAAACACTTGTTGATATCACGTTCGAGTTCATGAGTTCGCCTACCAATGTATGAGAGGACAGCTTTCACTCTCAACCAAACTAACATTACTAGCCAATCAGAAGTTTTTGTTCTTATAAACACAAGACGCACATTAGCTGATGAATGGAAAAGAAGCCTGGGTCTCGAGTGCGACGCATTGAAAAAGCTGCGAGGTGCAATGGTCAAAGATTTCCATCTAGCGTCATATTTACATAGAAAAGCTATTAAAAAAGCAGCGGAGCTTTGTAAACAGCTCAGAGTAATCACGTCATCTCCATAAGAACGATATAATTGCCAGAATGAATTTACCGGGATTTTTGAAAAGGTCCTGTTCACACATGATCTTGTAACGATAATTTACCAGTAAAGACTGTACAGGTGCATCTCAATAAATTAGAATGTTGTGGAAAAGTTCATTTATTTCCTGAACTCACCAGACCTGAACCCCATAGAGAATCTATGGGGTATTGTCAAGAGGAAAATGAGAAACAAGAGACCAAAAAATGCAGATGAGCTGAAGGCCACTGTCAAAGAAACCTGGGCTTCCATACCACCTCAGCAGTGCCACAAACTGATCACCTCCATGCCACGCCGAATTGAGGCAGTAATTAAAGCAAAAGGAGCCCCTACCAAGTATCGAGTACATGTACAGTAAATGAACATACTTTCCAGAAGGCCAACAATTCACTAAAAAAATTTTATTGGTCTTATGAAGTATTCTAATTTGTTGAGATAGTGAATTGGTGGGTTTTTGTTAAATGTGAACCAAAATCATCACAATTAATGAATAAACTACTTCAGTCTGTGTGCATTGAATTGATTTAATACACGAGTTTCACAATTTGAGTTGAATTACTGAAATAAATTCAATGACATTCTAATTTATTGAGATGCACCTGTATGTGTGAAAGGGGCTAAACTCTTCCTCTGTATATGCGGTGAGTTTGAGTTGCTTAATTAACGTTCATCTGGGAAAACTCACTTGATTTGTAACATAAATCATTTAAACCTATGCCAACACAGGAGAATACATCAACATATTTCTAAATATGCGATTTATTGTACATAGCAATTTCAAAATAAAAGTTTCTGACTTTGCATGTGGCCAAATATAAATATTAAAATTAAATGGATTTAAACATTGTTGAATCACATGAAACATCACCAGGCCATTGGCGCCCTCTGCAGGTCTTTGTTGTAATATAGGCATATTACATTATGTATTCAACAATGTTGTTCAATGAAACCATGTACTTGATTTTGATACTTTATTTGAGGCCAATTATTATTGCCTCATTGTTACTTTATATATAGTCATATTAAAGCCTGTTTTCCCACTTAGTTCTATTTGTATTACTAAAAAATGTCAGATTACTCACTTGTCAAAATAATCGGTAGATTACTTAATTAGCCAAATAATCATTAGTTAAGCACTAGATTAGTTAAAACATTTCAAAATACAACTGCATTGTTTTACTTTTTGTGATTAAAAGACAAATATTTTGTCATTTGAAAAGTTCTTAAAGTATTAAAATATTGTCTCGTTCTAGTGAACCAAGTATCTGCATTTTGTCTCACCTTGTGAGCTAAGTGTATTGTCACACCCCTAGTGTCTATGAGCGTGATAAAGCTCATAATTTTCCAAGTGTATGATATAGCCTAGCTTTCATTCTTCAGGTCAATCATATATTCATTAAAAAAAATCAGTTTGAATAATTAGTTTTTTTTGTTGTTAATTGAACTGAACTGTAGTTTTCTGTAGTAAACTGTCTGTATATTTCCTATTTTATATTCATTTCCTAGTATTTAATTTAACATTATTTCTTTTGAACAAAACAATTTCAGAAATGTCACGTTTTAGATTGTAGGTCATCTTGTACCCTGTGTCAAGGACAAAGCTAACCAACAAAACTTGATATCAAAAGCATCCTAAATGTTACATGTGTTTGCACCATATTGTAGTGAGTAACCTTTCTTGTTATTGCTGTTTCATATATCCCACCATATTCTGTAGTCTGAGCCTATCAAGGGCTAATGGCAATGGCAGATACGTTATTAGTTAGTTTCAAGGAAAATCTTTATTGTTTTTTGTTTGCCAAATAACCCTGTGTATGTGTCCGCCTCCGCAACCCCCAAGCCCCGGAAAAAAGTTCAGGCTCAAGATTTTTTTTTCCTTTAACCCCTGAGGTCAAAAGATGTTGTAAATACAGCCTCACATCCTGTTTGATGTGCTAGATGATGCTGAAACCATTTATCAGCTTTTAGTAACATTAGTCAGGATGGCATAAAGATTATCTCAATCAATACAATTCTAAAATTAAAACCAAGCTGTTAGAGATGGTCTGTGCTGTTTTCAGCAGTATGAATGTAATCTGTCTGCATCAGTTATTAATAATAATGATCATGCTGACATGAAAAATATTTCTCCAATTTGTTTAATGCTTTATCAATCTGATTGATTTTTTTTTCATTATAGAACTGCAAAACTTTTTGAAAACTCACAAAAACAACATGAAGAAGAAAGCTAAATGTATTTTTGAGGGCAACAAAGAAAACTACACAGATCTCAAGACTGTTTACACAGAGCTGTTCATCACAGAGGGAGATAAGAAAGATGTCAATCACGAACATGAGATTCTGAAGATTGATGATGTTTTCAGGAACAACAAAACACAGGACAAACCAATCAAATGCAATGATATATTTACTGAACTGAGGAAAAACAATGAGGAGAAGATTGTGCTGACCAAGGGAGTCGCTGGCATCGGAAAAACTGTCTCTGTGCACAAGTTCATCCTGGACTGGGCAGAAGGAAACACCAATCAGGATATAGACTGTGTGTTCCTGCTTCCATTCAGAGAGATCAACATGATTAAAGACAAAAAGGTCAGTCTCCATGAGTTTCTGCTGAAATTTTATCCTGAATTGAAGGACCTGGAGAATGCAAAGTTATATAAGGAATGTAAGCTAGCATTTATATTTGATGGACTTGATGAGAGTCGACTGCCATTGAAATTTAAAAGAGAAAAACTGGACACTCTTGAGGAAAGATCATCTGTAGATGTGCTGTTTACAAGTCTGGTCAAAGGTAAACTGCTTCCATCAACTCTTGTGTGGGTGACATCACGACCAGCAGCAGCCAATCAGATCCCTCCTTGGTATGTGGGTTTGTTCACAGAAGTGCGAGGATTCACTGATGATCAGAAGGAGCAGTACTTCAGAAAGAGAATCACAGATGAAACTCAAGCCTCCAAAATCATCTCACATATTAAGACGTCTCGCAGTCTCTACATCATGTGCCACATTCCTGTGTTCTGTTGGATCGCAGTCACAGTACTTCAGGATATTCTCATTGAGAACAATGCAGAGAACATCAGCACAACACTCACTGAAATGTACATTCACTTCCTCCGGATACAGATGGACATGAA
>NW_015507191.1:87090-91385 GCF_001515645.1 Sinocyclocheilus grahami
GGCTGTGGTCTTGATGAAACATGCTGTGAAACTCTGTCTTCTGCTCTACAATCATCAAACTCTCATCTGACAGAGCTGGACCTGAGTAGCAATCACCTGCAGGATTCAGGAGTGAAGCTGCTCTCTGATGGACTGAAGAGTTCACACTGTCGACTGAACATACTGAGGTTTGAATTTCACTGTCACTTAATCACTAGGTTCAAATATGTGGAAGAATAGGTGTTCCTTAACTATAGCTAGCAGATATTTCCCGTCTATACTGTAGTACGATTGTATCAGTGGCATTTTCTCCAAGAACACAAAACAGACATCACCTACTCAAAAACCCTGATGAGAAAACAATCAGGCTTCCCAACCATCCCGGAAAACCTGGGATTTTGTAATGCTGTTTTCCAGTTATGAGAATGAAATAATACCTAAATTTCTTAATGACGTCTTTGAACATTGTTTCAGTGAACTGTTTAAAAAAAATTTCCCTTTCCTTATGAATTAGATTACAATAGGTTTATTTTCACTTCATCGGTGAAATTCTCAGCTCAGAGGATCATATTACTCTTGGTTCTTGCCTCATTTCAGTAGAACAGATTCAGTGTGTTGATAACTTGACAAACGCTGTAACCGGATCATTGAGTCAGTGAGTTGAACTGGATCAGTTTGATTCATGAACGATTTGCTGCAGTGTTGAGCACAAATGCACAGATGAGTTATGAACAGGAGTTGACCCTGAGGCATTTTTTGGGCCTTGGAGTTGCTGTGACATGCCCTGACATTTGTGCTTATTTAAGCTACTTATAACTTTTTAATGGATACATCGGTAACACTTTATAATAAGTATATAGTAATAACAAATTTACAAATTTACAGAGGCAATTAATTGTGAATATAAGGGATTTAATAAATGAAACTGTATCTAACATATAACTAACTAAGCAAAACACATGAAGCAAAGTAAGGAAAAGAGAGAGAAAAGTAAAAGAATGGCAGTATTTCACATCAATTTTAACCACAACCTATGAAAATCATCAAAGAATCAAAAATCAGCTTAAAGGGGCTCAAGCTTAAACACGCATCTAAATAGTTGTAAACGGTTACTTGCATTGGCTTCGATTGCTGAACAAGAGTCCTGATGCGGTAGACAACGGAGGTCTTTGATGAGTTCTTTAGGAGTGAGCTGGAAGTTTACTTCTGGTTCTTCTGAAGATAGGAAAGTCCACAGCGAATTTAAGTTACTTGAAGATAAAAACTGCCAAAAAACAAACTCGAGGAGAGTCTTGAGAGTCTTAAGCCCTATTTGCACGGGATTAGTATTATCTGGGGACCTTGTGTGATTTTGAAAATACCCCCCTACATCTGAATTTCGTGTGGTGCATTCGCACAGGATAAGCGAAGCCTGTGATTTTACTAGAATTTACTGACTTGTCTCCCGGATACCCGGATGTCAAGGCTTTGAGAGTCACGTTCTATGCTCCAGATGGATTTTTAAAAAATAAACTAATATAGTTTTGTGTGCTGTGTCATTTACATTTCACCAGGTTAAAATAATATCTCAACCTTTATGCTTGATTTATTTGTAACACATTAACCTCAAAACCTTTTCAGCTTTCTCTTTCTGCAAATTGTATGGTGTAGCGATATGATGACAGCACCCAAAATACTATCAAACACTCCAACGCAGCCCCATTCTTCGCGGAAGATGGATAAAAAGGCGCACAGCAAACAAAAACCTTGAAAAATGATATGTGACCCGCCAATGCTGGACGAATCACAGAGATGCCGATTCGCACGGGACTAATATTATCACAGGACCTCGGTGTTCGGCGAAATATGGTAGGTCATTTGCGGGGGAATTTCTACTTTACAAATTACAGACATGGCCGATTCGCACGGGATTAAGATCACCGACAACCTCCGCAATTATTACAAATGACTGGAGGTCACCAGGTAATACTAATCCTGTGCAAATAGGGCTTTAGTGTGTCGACCCAAAAGATCATTTCGAGTTAATGACTTATGAGGGTTTTCTATACTGAATATCAGCGTTTAGGGCTTAACTAATACAAATAACGAGTGGTAACTCAGCTAATCTAATAGGGCTTTATGTGTGTGTGTGTGTGTGTGTGTGTTATGTGAGCCCATCAGTGCCATTTACTTGTCTTTGGAAACTGTTTGAAGTCAGTTGGGGAGATGATAGTGGTGGACTGCTTAGCATCTCCTTGATAGTGGGGAGAATTATTTGGCAATTTAGCCCCCATATAAATGTAAAGTCTGTGACCAGGACTGTAATTTATATGCAAATGTCAAAGGCTAAAAGGGGTCTCTTGAGCCATAAACCCCAAAGACCATGCATGATTTTACGCAGACGCTACAATAATAAATTATAAGGGTATTCGTAAGGCATTATAATGAATTAATAATGCATTATGAAAAAACTTTATAATATGTTGTATCATCTCATAAATAATCATAAGAACAGTTTTAATGTATTATAATACTTATTTGTGGTTATAGCTTTTAATAGTATGATGATTTATAACACACAGTGAACATGTTGCATCCACTTCAGTTACAATGAATTATATTTCTCATAGTTATAATGTATTATAAGTCTCATATCTTGCCATTGTTTAAGCACATTGTGCATTGATCTGCACAATAATTTAGTACATCTTATTAGTGTTTTTACTGTAAAATGACAAATACAAAGTCTTCATGAATACATCCAAAAGGCTTTATAATGTGGTCTTATTATTTATAAGTGTTCTTTGTCTGCTTTAAGTAAAGGGTAACACTTTAGTATAGGGAACACTTATTCACTATTAACTACGACTTTCCCCTCAATAAATTCCTAATTTGCTGCTTATTAATAATTACTATTAACTAGTTAAGAGACCCTAAAGTAAAGTGTTACCAAGTAAAGTAACTTCACTTTACTAAAAGCAGACTAAGACCACTTATAAATAATAATAATAATAATATTTTTCCTCAAACAGCCATAAAATCAGATATTAGGTCAGATGAATGTGTACACATTGTTACGATTATAACCAAACCGCAACAAAATAAGGGAGACACCACACACAACTGCAGCTTGACAATATTTAACTGAAATGAAATTGAAATGCGTTATCAGTATAAATATACGTCAGTATGTCAGCAAATGAATGTAAGTACAACCAGTGACAATCCAAACAACATAAAATACAGAGGGTTGATGGTCAAGACGTGAAACCCGTGGCCACTTTGATCCTCCGTCACCCTCACATCCCGGCAGCTCATCAGAAGTGTCACGATTCCGGTCTATGAACTTCCATTCACTCACCACCAGAGGTCACCCGCTCACTAGATGGACTCTCACACTACACAGACTGTTACACTTTACCCTGGACTACATTTCCCATCTGCCATTTCACTAATCACATGCTCACCTGTAACAAATCACACGCTCACCTGGAACCTATCACACACACATTACATAACACTCAGTTCCTGCTCAGATCGCCAAGTATTGTTCTGCATTTATCACTCTCCTAGTGTTAGCTGCTTTACCGAGCCATTCCGTGTTTCTGTTTAGTCTCTAGTATTGTTCTGCATTTATCACTCACCTAGTGCCTTGTTTCCTGTTTCCTTATGCCTGCCTGTGTATCTTGGATTAACCCTTGTCTCGCCGCTCTGACTCTGTTTGTAACTCGTCTGGACTATTGCTCATGTTTCTGGATTACCCCTCTTGTCAAGCCCTCTGGATTCTGTTCGCCGATCGATGACGCACGCCAGCCCTAAGAATACTCTTTGTCTTGTCTTATACATATCTGTTTGCTGATGGTCGACCCTGCCTGTGTATGACCATATCTATGAATAAAGCTTTGCGTATGTCTCGCGTCTCAGCCCTGTAACAGAATACAACAAGGATCCAGCGGCTTCACCAAGGAACAGTGGCCAGGTATGAATGCCGCAATTCTGCTGCTAGCGCTGAAGCAGGGCACACGATCACTCGAGGGTTACATTGTGGAATATTTGGCTTTGGCAAATGGCTCAGAATTACCTGATTGTATGTTAATAGACTTTTTCTGTGATGGTCTTAACCAGCCTTTAAAGTCAAGAGTGGTTCAAAAGGGTCCTCGTTCGTCACGGAGTAGTTTTCTGGATGATGTTTTGTGGACTGTTGGTTCAGCGTTCACTGTGGGTGTCACGGAGGAACGCGACACCGCACTCACTCATGTAATGGCTGCCGCATTACAGCACGCTCACAAAATGGCGGCGACAGCGGAGCCTGATCGCAAAATGGCGGACACAACAGT
>NW_015507191.1:92496-93650 GCF_001515645.1 Sinocyclocheilus grahami
TTTATCACTCACCTAGTGATAGCTGCTTTACGGAGCCTAGTTTCTAGTTCTAGTTTAGTCTAGTCATTTCGTGTTGCCTTGTTTCCTGTTTCCTTATTCCTGCCTGTGTATCTTGGATTAACCCTTGTCTCGCCGCTCTGACTCTGTTTGTAACTCGTCTGGACTATTGCTCATGTTTCTGGATTACCCCTCTTGTCAAGCCCTCTGGATTCTGTTCGCCGATCGATGACGCACGCCAGCCCTAAGAATACTCTTTGTCTTGTCTTATACATATCTGTTTGCTGATGGTCGACCCTGCCTGTGTATGACCATATCTATGAATAAAGCTTTGCGTATGTCTCGCGTCTCAGCCCTGTAACAGAATACAACAAGGATCCAGCGGCTTCACCAAGGAACAGTGGCCAGGTATGAATGCCGCAATTCTGCTGCTAGCGCTGAAGCAGGGCACACGATCACTCGAGGGTTACATTGTGGAATATTTGGCTTTGGCAAATGGCTCAGAATTACCTGATTGTATGTTAATAGACTTTTTCTGTGATGGTCTTAACCAGCCTTTAAAGTCAAGAGTGGTTCAAAAGGGTCCTCGTTCGTCACGGAGTAGTTTTCTGGATGATGTTTTGTGGACTGTTGGTTCAGCGTTCACTGTGGGTGTCACGGAGGAACGCGACACCGCACTCACTCATGTAATGGCTGCCGCATTACAGCACGCTCACAAAATGGCGGCGACAGCGGAGCCTGATCGCAAAATGGCGGACACAACAGTACCCCGTTATGTCACAACTGCCAATCATGAATCAAGTCAAGTCACAGCTGTTATTCATGAGTCAAGCCTAGTCACAGTTGATCGTCATGAATCAAGTCTAGTCACAGCTGATTTTCATGAGGCAAGTCAAGTCACAGTTGATCGTCATAAGTCAAGTCAAATCATAGTTAATCGTCATAAGTCAAGTCACAATTGATCATCATGAGTCAAGCCTAGTCACAATTGATCGTCATAAGTCAAGTCAAGTCACAATTGATCGTCATGAGTCAAGCCTAGTCACAATTGATCTTCCTGAGTCAAGTCTAGTCACAGCTGATCTTCATGAGGCAAGTCAAGTTACAGTTGATCGTCATGAGTCAAGTCTAGTCACAGCTGATCGTCATGAGGCAAG
>NW_015507191.1:94035-95453 GCF_001515645.1 Sinocyclocheilus grahami
TGAGTCAAGTCTAGTCACAGCTGATCTTCATGAGGCAAGTCAAGTTACAGTTGATCATCATGAGTCAAGTCTAGTCACAGCTGATCGTCATGAGTCAAGTCACAGTTGATCTTCATGAGTCAAGTCAAGTCACAGCTGTTCTTCATGAGTCAAGCTTAGTCACAGTTGATCGTCATGAGTCAAGTCTAGTCACAGCTGATCGTCATGAGTCAAGTCACAGTTGATCTTCATGAGTCAAGTCAAGTCACAGCTGATCTTCCTGAGCCGTCAAGTCACAGCTGATCTTCCTGAGCCAAGTCAAGTCACAGTTGATTGTCATAAGTCATGTCAAGTCATAGTTGATCATCATGAGTCAAGTCAAGTCACAATTGATCGTCATGAGTCGAGCCTAGTCACAGTTGATCGTCATGAGACAAGTCATAATTGATCGTCATGAGTCAAGTCAAGTCACAATTGATCTTCCTGAGTCAAGTCTAGTCACAGCTGATCTTCATGAGGCAAGTCAAGTCACAGTTGATCGTCATAAGTCAAGTCAAGTCACAATTGATCTTCCTGAGTCAAGTCTAGTCACAGCTGATCTTCATGAGGCAAGTCAAGTCACAGTTGATCGTCATAAGTCAAGTCAAGTCACAATTGATCTTCCTGAGTCAAGTCTAGTCACAGCTGATCTTCATGAGGCAAGTCAAGTCACAGTTGATCGTCATAAGTCAAGTCAAGTCACAATTGATCTTCCTGAGTCAAGTCTAGTCACAGCTGATCTTCATGAGGCAAGTCAAGTCACAGTTGATCGTCATAAGTCAAGTCAAGTCACAATTGATCTTCCTGAGTCAAGTCTAGTCACAGCTGATCTTCATGAGGCAAGTCAAGTCACAGTTGATCGTCATGAGTCAAGTCATAATTGATCGTCATGAGTCAAGTCAAGTCACAATTGATCGTCATGAGTCAAGTCACAGTTGATCTTCATGAGTAAAGTCTAGTCCCATCTGATCGTCTCTCTGTCTTGACTTCCCTCATGAAGATCAGCTGTGACTAGACTTGACTCAGGAAGATCAATTGTGACTTGACTTGACTTGACTTATGACAATCAACTGTGACTTGACTCATGACGATCAATTGTGACTTGACTCATGAGCTGGCCTGGAAGACAAGGGGCAGACAGTGTCTAAACAAGACGTAAGAGTGGAGCAGAAAGTATCAGAAGCACTGTTAACATCAAGAGATGATAACTGTTCAGGGGAAGGAAGCAAAGATGAAACCATAGCAGATAGCCGGGAGGGTGAGAGAGTGTAGGTTACGTCGAAAAGTGACATGTGTAGGGGTGTGTGTTGTGTCAGGAACCATGTTGAGGTTAAGAGTGAGGAGGAAGTGATCCGAGGTGTGCAGTGGAGTAACCAGCACATGATCAGTGGAGCAGTGTC
>NW_015507191.1:95479-104970 GCF_001515645.1 Sinocyclocheilus grahami
ATTTCCAATCATTAGAGATAAGCAGACCAGTACCTCTACCTCTTCCAGTCAGACGGGGGGAGTGGGAAAAATAGAAATGATTGGAGATTGCTGCAGGTGAAGCATTGTCTTCTGATTTGATCCACGTCTCTGTCAGGGCCATGAGGTTTAGTCTTGAATGACTTATAATAGAAGTAATACAATCTGCTTTGTTTACAGCAGACTGGCAATTCCAAAAAAGAAAGTAGTGTATTAGTAGACATAGACAAAGTCCGCAGGTTGTTAGGATGGCGCTGCCTACAGTGTGTGATGCATGGTTTGCGAGTGGTAGTGATAGTAAGGATCTGGAACACATAGTAAGAATTGGTTATAAAAACTGAAAACATAAGGGGAACAAGTAGTAGGAAAGAGAATGATTCAGAAGCGATACTTATGTGCCTTGCCGGTGTCCCTGCTCAGTGGAGTCGAACGGTAGATTCGATGGTCTTTACACTCTTCGGTCTTCACACAAGGGCTGCCACATTATTCTAAGCTTTTTATATTTGTCTAACAAAACTCAAATTGAATTCAGCTGGACACACTTTCCTGTTTATCACAACAAATGGCCAAGAAATTACTGTACGCGATACAGTACGAGACCAAAGTTGCACCATTGTGCACCACAGTGTTGCGATCCACACCCATATTAAAAGCAGCAGACAAGGTCCATCCCAATCTGCTTTGTTTACAGCAGACTGGCAATTCCAAAAAAGAAAGTAGTGTATTAGTAGACATAGACAAAGTCCGCAGGTTGTTAGGATGGCGCTGCCTACAGTGTGTGATGCATGGTTTGCGAGTGGTAGTGATAGTAAGGATCTGGAACACATAGTAAGAATTGGTTATAAAAACTGAAAACATAAGGGGAACAAGTAGTAGGAAAGAGAATGATTCAGAAGCGATACTTATGTGCCTTGCCGGTGTCCCTGCTCAGTGGAGTCGAACGGTAGATTCGATGGTCTTTACACTCTTCGGTCTTCACACAAGGGCTGCCACATTATTCTAAGCTTTTTATATTTGTCTAACAAAACTCAAATTGAATTCAGCTGGACACACTTTCCTGTTTATCACAACAAATGGCCAAGAAATTACTGTACGCGATACAGTACGAGACCAAAGTTGCACCATTGTGCACCACAGTGTTGCGATCCACACCCATATTAAAAGCAGCAGACAAGGTCCATCCTTTTTTGAACTGCTTAAGAACCTGTTTACATCATGCCAGCACTTGTTCTGGTGTATGAGCTGCAAAATAAGAAAAAAAAGTATTGTACCCAATGAGAATGCTGTACAACACAGCACACACACATATGATAAAATAAGCATATTATTTCTTCTCCTGATAAAGCATGAAATCAGAATGCCATAACAGTAAGATCCTGATGTTTTGCAGGGGACAGACACAGTATTAGTTCCACTTGTGGTGATGAAAGTATTTTATAAATAGAATTGAATTGAGTATTATGTATGTGCCACAGAAGTTCAGTACAAAAAGCAATACAACTATTGGGTGATCATATTTAGTATTTTATTTAATAATGGCTGTAAATTATGGTAAAATGTTTTTATAATGGGCCACTGATAATTTTTAGTTAACCACTAGAGATTTCACTTATGGGAGAAGGAGGATCACATTGTCATTGAAATTGTGATGAATCTGCATGTAACTGACCCAAAGTTTGAAAAGTCTATAATCTGTAATTCAACTAATACAAAGAAGTATGTGTCTACAAACAAACAAGCAAAAAAATTATTTTAATGCATTTTTTAAAAGATTTTTTCAAGAATTTGTTCCTCATTAACAAACCCTATATTTCACATAACCTTACAGTGCATTTTTCTGCAGAGTTCGGTTTGTGCCATACAGGTCAAAAATAGGTTAAAATTTACTTCAGGAACACAACAACAACAAAAAGTGAATACAACTCATACATAGTGTTTTTGAAACTAAATTGTGATTGTACCTCTTTGCCATGGAGCATTCTTTGACTTCCTGTCTTTTTTGCTAGACATTTAGATTTTTTTTGCCCGACATTCACCTTTTCTTCTTCCTTTTCTTTTCTGTATCTGTGTCTGAGGTAGACAGAAGTTTCAGATGAAGAGTCTGTACAGCTATCATCAGAGGATTGTGAATGACTAATGTCATCTTTAATTTTGATAGCTGTTAAACAAGACAATGAGAAGGCTACATCAGGTTCAGAATATTGTACATAATATTGTTGTGTAAAGAACATGAGGGACATCAAAATGATCAAATCAAAATTATGAAAATGAATGTCTGCCTTGTTTTTATTCTAGTATCCAGTAAGTGTATAAATTGAGTTATGCATTATCACGTAAAATGTAGAGAACACAGGGAAAGGAAACACAGGCTAGTGGATGTGCACACAACAGCACCACTGTTAAAAATAGTAGGGGACACACTGTTGCATGTACACTAGTACTAAACTGTCCTTTTCTTATGTACCATCAGTGCCTGATAATTTAATTTAGTGGTTTACTTTGAAATTTAAGATGTTAACGTTGATTATTACACGGCTCTGTGGAATACTTGATTCTGATTGGTCAGTCGCGACATTCCGAGGTATGTTATCCCTCGATAACAACCGGTAAAAGCTGATAACACAGGCTCATCCGGGTAACTGAGTCAGCGCTATACTCTTGCCTAGGGATGTAACGGTATGAAAATTTATCACGGTTATCAGTATTATCATGGTATTGTTAAAATGTGCTGGAGATGTTAAAAAAGTACCGACACATAAATCACTTCACCAAGTTTTATATTTAAAAATCAACAAACAACAAATAAAATGACACATTTTGTTTGCATAATCACTAAAGCAATAACATGACCAATGATGTTCGAATTTTAAATGACAACTTGACTGACAACAGTTTAATAGCAAGTTCAAATATCTAATGTAAATGTTCATAAAAAGCTTTGAAAAAGTTTAATAAAAAGGTAAACCTCACATTTCAGCCTTTAAATAAAGAAAAGATATGTCAAAATGATAATTGATTAATAAATGATTACATGTATTTTATCTGCTCCATAAATAATTCTAGATAACATATCTGAATTGTTTAAATGTGTAGAATCCACATAAGCTTGTTTTTCATCAAAATTTACAGCAGGGCATACAAATTCAGTCCGTTTTTGGCCAGACAGACTAAATGTAAATATAAGTCTCTTTAAATCTACTCTCTGACACTAGGTGGCACTTACGGAAACGCTGAATTAGAGCTGTTTCCCGTAACCTCCGTGGACAAGGCAGTATTGCGATTAAGAACACTTCCTTTAGGTATTACATGGAGCGAAGATGAAAACAAAATGCCATCGAATCGTTTCTGAAGACAGTCAGAACCTTCAGAGGTACATTCATATAATTTATTCATTCATATATTCCTTTGTATAATTCTCTTAGCACTCTTTTAAAACCTCCCAGCTTTTCTGCCGTTTTCACTCAAAACGAAACTACTCTGCAGTGCTGTGCGCATCTGAGACTGTTACTTAAAACTGTGCTTTATGCTGGACAGTATTTATTTATCGCGAGTTGTTCAAATTGTGGTAATCTAATACGGTTTTAATGATAATTAAAAGATGAAACGGTAATACTAACCGTGGGTAATTTTATCATGATTTATCGTCAAAACGGTAATCGTTACATCCCTACTCTTGCCAGGGACAGTTTCTCTTCGTGGGAGCTTTGCGTTTGCTTAGCTAATACAATATTAAAACTTAATTCAATATTATATGTACAATTATTTAATTATGACATCCTGGTATCACGGACTCGCTCTTGTTTCATACAAACGCAGCTGCTGCCATTTTGCGATGATTGTTTTGTACACTGTAATGGATTATAAGATGTAACTAACAAACTGATAAGATTTTATAACATTTTCATCTTAAATCAATATCTTTTATCGCGTTAATTATTTATGTGTTGAAATGTTGTGTAATAAGTGAATGAAGAATGACTGGAGGATGCAAGAGAAAGAAGTGGGTATTTAGGATGTTGAGTGTCAGGACTAAAGAAAATGGAAGTGGAAAGCCTAATCTAGAGCTTGTGGAAAAAAGGTCTCAAAGACATCTTGGTCCCCTTGATCGCCCATCATGTAAGTCCTGGGTCCTCTGTCATCAGTGACGAGTGGCGTGCCCACTGCATACTGTCGGTTCTAGGGTCTGATCATCATACTGTTAACCACAGCAAGTGGTATGTACAGTAGATCCACATTCAGGTGCACACACCCAGCATATTGAAAGAGCCTGGAGAACATACAAGGAGCAGATCTGGAGGCTTAGGAGGAACCGGACTGAAAGCTTGCTATCTGATCACCTCAATGTAATTGAGTGGTATGAATGGCTTGCTAGAAAACACCATGGTGGTGTTACGTAATGGCTACGGAGGTGGAACGAGGAGACAAGGAGACACAGGCGTAAACTCAAAATACAGTCTTTTAATCTTTGCTTCGGGGCAATGCAGGGCAGGCAGACACTCACATAGCACATTGGGGAATCAACTCAATAGCAGACAAAGGAATAATGGAGAGCACAGGTTTTAAATACTGGGAACATAATCAGGGAGAAACAGAAACAGGTGTGGAGCTAATTAATCAAAAACCATGGAAACAAACAAGGCAGGAGAAAGGAAACACAGAAAACCAAACCAAAACAGATCATAACCAGTGTTTGGGGTAACGCATTACAAGTAATGCGAGTTACATTTACAGCCTGAGGCTTATTCATTTCACTTTTGGTGTGAAAAGGCTTTTATATTTGCCAAAAATACAAAAACAAACAAGCAAGCCCTGTCCAGATTTAACGTCAAAAGTAACGCAAAAGTAATGTAACACATTAGTTTCCATAAAAAGTAACTAAGTAACGTAATTAGTTATTTTTATGGAGTAACGCAATATTGTAATGCATTACTTTTAAAAGTAACTTTCCCCAACACTGATCATAACCATAACAGGTGGGGCCTTTGGTAGAATAATTCATGACATTTCAAAACTGTATAAGTAAGTGTATGTGTGTGTGTGTGTGGTACTCCAATGGTGGTGTGATGTTTTTATCTGAATATTGTAATGCATTACTTTTAAAAGTAACTTTCCCCAACACTGATCATAACCATAACAGGTGGGGCCTTTGGTAGAATAATTCATGACATTTCAAAACTGTATAAGTAAGTGTATGTGTGTGTGTGTGGTACTCCAATGGTGGTGTGATGTTTTTATCTGTCAGGTCATCTTTTCTTTGTCATGTCAAGCCATGTTAATAAAAATAAATGAGTTATGATTTCGGTATGACCTGTGTTGTGTCTGCTTTGATCCTTACAAAAGAAGGTTAAGTGATGGCCAACTTTTAAAGTAATGGATCATTAATAAATGTTTTATTATGGTTAAATAGTACTCACTTTAGATTAAGTCTTGCAAAATGCTTAATTGTCATTAATTAATTGCTTTAATACTACCTTTATTATATGCTAATTCCATGAATAATAAATGTTCCTAAAATGTTTACAAAGACACTAATTAAGCATTAAATATGCATCAGTTTACTTTATACATAAGCATTTATTTACTGTTAATTAATAACTTATTTTTTTCATGAACCATTAACAACTCATTTAATACTGGTGTAAAATATATCACTTGGATATAGTTAACAAGTTGTTAATAAAGGATGAAAAAACGTTATGCAAGTCTTTAATTAACACTTAATTAAATTACAATTCATGTTAATTACAGTAATAATCGAAAAACTCACTATTTGTTTATAACTTGTTTATGTGTAAACAACATATAAACTACAATTTATAAACTAATAATTAACTGTAAATTAACCGTTTGTAAATGATTTGTAAGTGCTTTATTAGTCTGTACTTATTATAGTGTTAACAAAGTTGCTTAAATGTTTACAAATACATGAAGTCTATCCCCAAACCTAAACATAACCACTTAAAAAATAAAATGACATAATGCTGACAATATGAAATATATACAAATACTTAATAGATCACATTGTTAAAATACATCAGTTAGGATTAGAGGTAGAGTTAGGCGACAGATTATACAGTTTGTACAGTATAAAAACTGAAAATGAATGCAATTAATGTCCAATAAATGTTGGTTTAAAGCACTTAATGATATTTTCGTCTAAAGTGAGTACTATTTATGGTCAATATGTTGTTAATAAAGCATTATATAATTCTTTACATATGAGCTAATTAAACAGCAACACTTTGTTAATTACTGTAAAAATAGAGGCGTGACAACAGAATTGAGGATCCATCTGCAGCTTTTATTAAGAGCGTAGTCGGACAGGCAGGGTCAAAACACCAGCAAAACAGTACATCCAGGGTAATCCAAAAGAGTAATCCAAAGAACAGGCAGTCAACGATCACAAACCAGGTAAACAGTCCAAGAACAAAACACGAAGGCAAAGCAAGACAAGGCATAAACTAGACAACATAGGCTAAACAATAATCAGCAATGTGTGTGTGTGGATGAGTGCAACCTTTATAGTGTCACTGATGGGAAACAGGTGTGGTGTGATAATGTGTTCTTAGGCAGGGGTTATGGGAAATGGAGTCCGGAGAAAACAAAGACGAGACCCACTATCGTGACAATTACAGTGATAATGAATGAATTAACTCACTATTTGTATATAGTCTATTAATGTATTAACTACAGTTTATAAACTATTAATGAACTACAATAGTTTTAAAATGAGTTATTAGTGCTTTGTTATTGTATAATTATTATAAAGTGTTACCTAGTAAAGTTAAATCAATAAAGTCAATAAAGTATAATTATACTTTATCACAAACATGCACTGCGGATTATAAACTATATAAACTCATAAATTCACATTAATATAGCTGTTTGTTTTGTTTACACAGGCTATGTGGATGTAATCTCACTGCTCAGTCCTGTGAGAGTTTGTCTTCAGCTCTACAATCCTCAAATTCCCATCTAAATGTGCTGGACCTGAGTAACAATGACCTGCAGGATTCAGGAGTGAAGCTGCTCTCTGAAGGTCTGAAGAGTCCAAACTCTAAGCTGGAGATATTGAGGTTTGAGTTTCAAATACTTGATAAATTCTTTTGCAAGATAATTATTAAAAAACCACACTGTTAAGATTTATTCTGTACACAGACAGGTTATGTGGATGTTATCTCACTGCTCAGTCTTGTGGGAGTTTGTCTTCAGCTCTAAAATCCTCAAATTCTGTCCTGAGCGAGCTGGACCTGAGTAACAATGACCTGCAGGATTCAGGAGTGAAGTTTCTTTCTGAAGGTCTGAAGAGTTCAAACTCTAAGCTGGAGATACTGAGGTTTGAGTTTCAAATACTTTATTAATTATTTTGCAAGTTAATTAAAAAACACACACACTGTTAAGATGTATTCTGTACACAGTTACTGTGTTCTTCTTTTTCAGATTTTCCATCTGTAATCTCACTGCTCAGTCTTGTGAGAGTTTGTCATCAGTTTTACAATCCTCAAACTCTGTCCTGAGAGAGCTGGACCTGAGTAACAATGACCTGCAGGATTCAGGAGTGAAGCTTCTTTCTGATGGACTGAAGAGTTCAAACTGTCAGCTGGAGATACTGAGGTAATGGTTTTCCATAAAATAATTAACAAAATGCTACCACAATAAATGGCAGTTGAATTTTGTCAAAAAAATGTTGCTTCTGCTCTCAATGGCATTCCAGAACTAGAGACAAAAACAACATTTGCAGGCATTTTTTCATATTTGTACAGATGTCTGTACATGTGGATTGCACTAAGATTGAAATGGCCGGAAACAATTACTAAAACTGCTGCATTTTCAAAGATAGCTTCTGACAGCACTGCACAAGCTAGCAGCATAGCATCTAGCAGCCGTGTGCAGGACACCCTTAGCATCTTGGCTAGGGTCCAAAATTAACACGGCTCTGGCAAGTACATGAAAAGGGCGTTACTTGCCAGATGGCTGGTAACTTATTTATAAATTCTAACAATGCATGGTTGTGAGAATGTGATATTGGTTAGTGTGATCATCAGATTGCGAAGGTTATGATGTATATTGTATATGTATATAATTATACATTTCTATAATTGCGGGTGAAGTGTGACACAATATTCACTGAAACACAAGAAACTCAAGTCTCAGAGTGATTCAGTTTGCTGTAAATGCTGTTCCACATAAACTCATCTCTACCAGTGCTGTGAGTTTGGGTCACTTATAACATGGATTGGAAAACTAAAAATGCACCAAATATATTGATACATTTGTAATGAGAATTGTTTATAAATCTGGTGAAGCATCAAACTTTTAAAGGTCCCATATTGTACACCTTTCTGGAGTTTTATTTTAGGTTTTGATGTCCTTAAGAATATATATTTGCGGTATAAGTACCAAAAACCATCTCAATATATTTTTACAGCTCCTCTCTCAGGAGCTCTGCTGAGAACAGGTCAATTTTGGCCTGTCTAATTAATATTCATGAGCCTCTCTTCTGATTGGCCTGTTGTTTTCTGAGTGACGCACGGCCAGGCCAACCACAGGTAACTAGGGTCAGCGACGTCACAGCGCTAGCTGGAGGCAGCAAAACAAAGGGGAAACTGGAGGCGGCCCATTCAAACCAGCGCAGATTCGGCTACATAAGGAGCTTAAAATATCATCTTGTTGTGATGTTGGGTGCCAGAATCGATGTATTACAGCCTCAAATTAGAAATTTGATCGCATATCTGCTGCCACTGCCAGACAAAAAACCGACGACAACTGTGGTTAAACGTGATAAAACGAGCAGACTGGACAGAAACGATCGTCAAAAATGCTCGCGTTTGCAGCACACACTTCTTATCAGAAAAGGTTAAATAAAATATTGTCTTTTGTTGTTATGGGCGCGCTATTTTAATTTTTGTTTTGAAAGTATGGTAAAAACTGGTCTGCATGTGTGTAAAACAACAAACTGACGATTTATATATAATCATGTGTAATTGTATATACAGGTACATATAATAAAATTTGAATATCATGAAAAAGGTCAATATTTTTTGTCACTCATTTCAGAAAGTGAAACCCATATATTATATAGATTCATTACACAGAGTGAAATATTTCAAGCCTTTATTTCTTGAAATTTTGATGATTATGGCTTACAGATAATGAAAACTCAAAATTCAGTGTCTCAGAAAATTAGAATATTGTGAAAAAGTTCAATATTGGAAAGTCATGGTGTCACACCCTAATCAGCTAATTACCTCAAAACACCTGCAACGGTTTCCTGAGCCTTTAAATGGTCTCTCAGTCTGGGTCAGTAGGCTACACAATCATGGGGAAGACTGCTGACTTGACAGATGTCCACAAGGAGGGTAAGCCACAAAAGTTCATTGCTAAAGAAGCTGGTTGTTCACAGAGTGCTGTATCCAAGCATATTCATAGAAAGTTGAGTGGAAGGAAAAAGTGTGGTAGGAAAAGGTGCACCA
>NW_015507191.1:116410-120032 GCF_001515645.1 Sinocyclocheilus grahami
TACACTTTATTTCTCAAGGAACAAGGAACACACACGTAGCACACGAGGTAGACATTTAAGACTGAACACAGGAAACACAGGGCTTAAGTTCAGGAACTAAACGAGACACACCTGGAATCAATAAACATAATTAACATGGAGAAACTGGGTAATGGAAGGGACATGGGGAAAGAAACACAAGACACAGGACTGACTATAGCGCCACACAACATCCATCGGGGAGGGGGGGGGGCTCTGGAGGCCCCTCAGGATGGCAGGCCTCCAGAATGGTACCTGTTCTGCGACCCATGGCGGATCAGGCAGTTCGGGGCACCATGGCGGAGTAGGCAGAACAGGGAGCCCTGGCGGAGCAGACAGCCTAGGAAGCCATGGCGGAACAGGCAAACTAGGAAGCCATGGTGGAACAGGCAGTTCAGGGGGCCATGGCGGAGCAGGCAAACTAGGAAGCAATGGCGGAGCAGGCAGACTAGGAAGCCATGGCGGAGCAAGCAGACTAGGAAGCCATGGTGGAACAGGCAGTTCTGGGGGCCATGGCGGAGCAGACACAAAACACTTTCAAAAAGGAAACCAAAACGAGGAGAAGGGGTGCCGCTTACTGTTTTCGGTCCAGTCTTCTGTCACGGTGTGCCTACTGTGTCAGTGCGAGGAGACGAAGGAGCACGGAGACAGAGGGAATCCAGAAGCATAATACACTTGATTTCTCAAGGAACAAGGTGCACACATGTAGCACACGGGGTAGCTATTTAAGACTGAACGCAGGACTCAGGAAACACAAGGGTTAAGTACAGGAACTAAACGAGACACACCTGGAATCAATAAACATAATTAACATGGGAGAAACTGGGTAATGGAAGGGACATTGGGAGAGAAACACATGACACAGGAACACAGGACTGACAGAGTCCTTATGGTGTTCACAGTATATTGAACTCAAAAGAGAACACTGTCCTTTTCTTGGTCTTCTTCAGCACTGAAGTGATCTCAGGCTCTTGTTCACACCACAACTTCACAAGAACTCAAACCCCAGCTTTCTGTGCAGCAGTGGAACGCTGGAGTCTGACCTACTGGAAAATTTGGAAGATGAAGTGGACAGGGAAGGGGATGAGAAAGACCTTTATCCAGAGCTTTAACAACACATTTCAGTCAAATTTTAAATTAAAAGGTAACATTATCTGTAAAGTTAATTCAACTTTCTTTTTTCTTAGAAAAGATAGTATTCAAATGATGTCAACACTGCCTTGTAAATTGTACTAATATAATGGCTTCGATACTGAATCGCTACATTATATTTCTTGGCATCTAGGGGGTAAAATCACTGTTTCTGAAGTAACTAAACTCACAGCTTCACTGTTTGCAGAGTGCAATTCACACACAACTTTCATCTCTCTCTCTCGTTAATTATTTAAAAACAATGCTATAATTCATGCATTCAAATAAATGTGATCTCACAGCACTACTTCATCTCTGTGTCTGATTTAAAAGCGGGCAGGATGCTAGATAAGCTGCATGTTGGGTGGTTTGTTGCCTCCATGTCATGCATTAAAATTATTTAATGCACTGCTAGCCGTAGATTACATAAATGTAAAGAAAAACTATCATCATATCATATACAAAAATAATTTATTTACCAGAAAAATGTAGATGCACAACACAGTATTTCTAAAAAAAAAAATTATGATGAATTAATTAAATAATAATAAAATATTTTTTTATAAAATCAGTTAATTAGAGATGATTTTGATTATTAAAATGTAATGAAACCATTCAAATGGAATCCAGAAAATTAATGGAAAACACGGAATTTGATAAAAAAATAAAACTGAATTTGAGATTTTTAAATTTTTGTTAAACTTTTAATAAATTGCTGTTAAATTGTGAGAGCATTTGGAGGGTTAAAACAAACTAGGTGTGAAAATACCCTATTAGAAGTTGAGTAAATATGCCACTCACACAAATGGAGTTAAGCACAAAAATGACATCAAATCATTATACCAGAAATTAAAAATGTATATTATATATAATAAATATGGTCATTTGCAGCCAGAAGGGATGCTCAAACAAACTAATGTGATGTGGACTGTTGCTGTATGTTTTTGTAGGTTGTCTGGCTGTATGGTGACAGAGGAGGGATGTTGTTATGTGTCTTCAGCTCTGACTTCAAACCCCTCACACTTGAGAGAGCTGGATCTAAGCTATAATAACCCGGGAGATTCAGGAGTCAAGCTGCTCTCTGAAAAACTGGAGGATCCAAACTGCTCACTGGACAAATTCAAGTATGTTGAGCAGGAAGAGGTTTTAGGTTTTATTGTTTAAACTTTTCAGTGTCTCTGGGTATATCTATATGAGTCTAGGAGTTTTTAGAGGATGCAACAATAGTTAAGATTTAAAGAGCACTAGTCTGAGGAGTAAAATCTTAACTAGACTGCTCAGACAAAACAAATGAACAACAAAACAGTACTTTAACTCACCCCCTAACTGGCCACAAAACAGGAGCAAACAGTGAAAACAATAAATATAGCAGCCTCCTCCCTACAGCTTCCATAAAAGGCAGAAACAAACATATTCAAAATGATATCTTATGTTGCAAACATTAACAACTTGTAAATGATGGAACAAAAAAGCCCTAACTTTAAAGCAGACAGCGGATGCCCATTTTCTACAAGTTGCTATGACTACATACATAGTATGTACTACATACTACATAAATACAACATGCATGGAAACATACTTTGGTTAAAATTAATCAATGGTCGTGTAAAACAACACCCTTTTTACTTTGTCAAAAACAGCTCTGTTCACAGCGAGCCGTGTTTCTTTAAATGATAATGAGCTACTGCTCACCCCACCCCACTCTTCTGTTATTTTGTGTGTATTCGGTGGCATTACCATCAAAAACTAAACTAATCCACTGCCTCCTCAGTGACTCTGATGTCAGGAGAAAATGAAGACTCTTATGTTCACTTTTACATCCAACTACAAAACACCTGCATCGCTTCTGAAGTTTCTGTGTAGCTCGATCTGTGCGAGCGACTGAATGTGCGTGTGAGCTGCAGTGAAGACAGCGCATTAGTTTAGAACATTTGTGCAATGATCACCTACCAGCAATGTAAAGATGATTTTATAAATATATTAGAATGAGGACATTACAATATAAATATATTAGAACGAGTACAGTATTATTTATGGGCTTGAAAACAAGATGCAAACAATCCTAATATTGTTCCTGGTCAAGAGTGCCCAATGTTGAAATGTGAAACCTACACCATTACTGATATTATACAGTTCTGGAGGCTCTTCATAATACAGAGATCAACCGTCTGCTCCTCCTACAGTCAGCAGTGGTCCTACAGTATGCAGTGTTTAATAAACAGCTGTTTTACTGAATTCTGCTGAGGTGAAATTCTGTGCAGTCCCGTATCGGGATACGTGTCGTAATGTGACTTTACTAGTGATACACAGCCCTACTAGCAACCACCCCATGTACTCTAGCAACTACACAACAACACCCTAGCAACCATGTTGTGTACCTTCGCAACCAGATAGCAACTCCCAAGCGATCCCCCCGAGTACCCTAGCAACTCCATAGCAACACCCTAGAAACCACCCTGAACACGTTATCAAC
>NW_015507191.1:120541-123387 GCF_001515645.1 Sinocyclocheilus grahami
CTCTCTCTCTCTCTCACACACACACACACACACACACTCACACTTGTTTTTATGCATTGTGGGGGTCACCTGTCAGAATTGCTATATAGTGGGGACCACTCTTTCCTAAGATCCTACAGACCTAAAAAAAAAATAACGTGACAAAAACTAAAAAGCCTGTGTGCCTCACTTCAGATTACAAATATTTCACTACAGAAGTTATAAACCTGACGCAGTGGTTACTTGTGGGGTCATTTCAGGTATAGTGTATATCTGGGGTCCACCAAACACACAACCAGTTTATAGTCATTGTGGGGATCGAAGTCATTTGATCCTTTTTGTAAAGTTATTAAAGTAGTAAACTGACTTTTAAAGTAGTAAACTGACATTTCTATTCATCTACTTTGAATAGAATAGGAGCTACAAAGTAACATTGCTTGTAAAACGCATTTATAAAAACATTTGATAAACATGTCATCTGTAATCTAAACCATTTCTCAAAACTCATTACATTAGTAGGTCAGCAAGTCAAATAACTAAAACTCTTTCACGCCTGTGTTCAAAGCAAACACTAGTTTGAGTGTAAAAGAAAAATTCATAAACCCTTCATGACATAAACGTTGTACAGGTGCATCTCAATAAATTATAATGTCATGGAAAAGTTCATTTATTTCAGTAATTCAACTCAAATTATTTTAATTGTGATGATTTTGGATCACATTTACCAAGCTCGGTGAAACTGAAGGTGCATCTTCATGTCTGTGACCAGTGTTTACTGAGCTTTGATGGCTGATGAATGAACAAAAGTTGACTATTAAAAGAACAGCTGAACATCAGTTCACAAATAAAACATATTGTTTAAATTAATGAGATGTATTAGGGCTGGGCAATATGGTCTAAACATTTATCACGCTAAAATTGTTCATTTCAGTCGATATCGATAATTATCACAATACATTTCAAATCTTTTTTTCTTTCAAGTTTAAAGGCAGATTTTTGCTCCTAAGTGAAAGTTGTAGAAACCAGACTGTTAACTGTGGTTTTAAACTACTCTTTATGGTCAGAACATGACAAACACTTTATGTTTCTAAATTCTTTACACTTTTCCACTCATTTTCCTCAACAAAATAAATATCTTAATAGAAAAAAATACTTTTTTTAGTCTCTGCATGTTGTAAAGAGTTATATATATATCATGAAGCAGGTTTGTGTTCCTGTCTTTGACACACATCTTCAGCACAGTTTGCAGTGCAGGCTGCAATATTAATAATATTACATTTTCTTTGCTCTTAGAAATGCACATTTGACAGTAGCTTGAGTTTGGATGCAGATGTAAGTTTATGTTCATTATCAAAAAACAGGAACATCTGTAAAATGTGTAACAACCTTATTTTTATATGGTGAAATTTAGTTAATCTGACTGTTTGAGTTTTATTAAAGGGGTCCTATTATGCTTTTTCACTTTTTTAATTTTAGTCAGTGTGTAGTGTCACAGTGTTGGGGAAAGTTACTTTTAAAAGTAATGCATTACAATATTGCGTTACTCCATAAAAAAGTTACTAATTAGGTTACTTAGTTACTTTCATTACTTTTGCGTTACTTTTTAAATTTGGACAGGGCTTGCTTGTTTGTTTTTAAAATAAAAAAGTTCTATTTTTGGCAAATATGTAAAAGCCTTTTCACACCAAAAGTGTAATGAATAAGCCTCAGGCTGAAGGGAAAGTAAATTTACATCCGTATAGTAGAATGCAGAAGAAGAAATTTCAACACACTTCAGCAATAAAAAAAAAACACACAAATGTTTGTCTAGAGTAATTTTTGCTTATTAGTACGGTTGAACTGGATCATCGAAGGTCAGAAGCGAAGACATTGGTTAATAGAATGGGATTAAATACATAAAGGATATTTGTGTTGTTTAACATTTAATTATTGCAGGTTTGCATTATATTCTGAGTTGCATTATTTTCATTCATTTTGAGGAATAATTAATCTGTTTTGTTTTTTTGTGAGTGAGATGAATTCATGCATATTCATATTTATTTTGAACTACAGTCACATCTTCTGATTTCTGTCACCATGGGGACAGGAGAGCTGTCAATCAATAAACTTTGATTGCGTTACTTATTTGAAAAAGTAACTCAGATATTCTCTTGTAAATTAAAAAGTAATGCGTTACTTTACTAGTTACTTGAAAAAAGTAATCTGATTACGTAACTCACGTTACTTGTAATGCGTTACCCCCAACACTAGTGTGTATGTTTGGGCATAAAAAAAGATCTAGAAAGTTACAAATCTCAAAGTCCACTCCAAAGGGAGATATTTAGTTTTTTAAAAAATCCCTTTTCAAAAACTACAATGAACGGCTCATTTGGACTACAGTGTTGGTTTCCGGGCTTTGTGATATCACAAAGCGGCTCATTATAATATCATTAAAAATAATTCCCGCCTACAGAAATTCGAATGGTTGAGGGGTGGTGAGGTTGAGTGACTGCATCAGACGAGACGACGAAGAAGAAGTGCTGCAGCGTCAAATTTTCAGCTGCAGCATGTCTAGAACAATTCTTACAAGTACAACATGATGTAGCTGGGTGCCGCCGGTGTGCCTACACTCATAGAAAATAATGTATTTGAATTTTAAAGACGTGGCGCGATGCAACGCTGTACTTCTCTTCTAGTGCGCGACCGCCTGAAACGCTGTTTTTTTCACCTTTTTTTTATTGTTTGGGCTTCCGAAAGTGGATGATGTCAGGAAACAGTGGTTGCAGTTTATTTTTTAACTCTGTCCCTGAGCATTATAACCCCAATTTGCTATTGTGTGCTGCGCATTTTACTGAGGACAGCTTCCACAACATGAGGGAGTACAGTGC
>NW_015507191.1:123518-125282 GCF_001515645.1 Sinocyclocheilus grahami
ATTATCAAAAACAGGAACATCTGTAAAATTGTAACAACCTAATTTTTATATGGTGAAATTTAGTTAATCTGACTGTTTGAGTTTTATAAAAAATTAGTCTTAATTTTAATCCAAGTCTTCCATAGTAGCAAACATTTAGATCATGATAACCACAGTTAAAACCACACATATAGCACCTCAATACCATGGTAAAAATATAACTGTATGGGTTCTAGGTATTTGTATGAAAAACAGTAGCCTAAATACACAAACACTATAGCTTAATCAAAAATAAGTACTGTATTTATATTCCATTACTCCTTTAATACATTTAATTCATGTCTATATTAATAATATAATCAAATTTGATATGAATATCCCACATTTCTGCCACAATACCATGGTGCCGTTAGTGTTACTACAGTAAATCCATGGTAAATGATGGTGATTTGTAGATGGAAAAGTCTTCTGACTGTATCATTGCTCACAGTGTTTCTGCTGTTTGTCAGCACTGTTTCATCTGGATATAAACTAGTTTAAATCAGCGAGTCATTTGTGTTCTTCGCTGAATTCAAGCTCTTCACACTGGATCTCACAGCGCTGTTTAGTGTCACGTGACCGAGACTCATCAGTGAATAACTCATCTGCTCTAGTGAGCTCGCGCTGCGCTGCAGCTTGAACTTTGATTCTGCATTAACGAGGTTAAACAAGGCCTAAAACACACTACTGTAGGTCTGCACAATGACATTATCTTAATGGTTAATTATTTACATTGCTAATCTAATTTTGATAATTACTGTCAATTTATAGAAATTACATTTAATGTTTGTTTTTAAAGGGGTCATATGACGTTGCTAAAAAGAACATTATTTTGTGTATTTGGTGTAATGCAATGTGTTTATGCGATTAAAGGTTCAAAAACACATTATTTTCCACGTACTGTACATTATTGTTGCTCCTCTATGCCCCGCCTTTCTGATATGCGTGGATTTTTACAATGCTCATCGTTCAGAAAAGCGAGCCGTGCTCTGATTGGCCAGCTATCCAGTGCATTGTGATTGGCCGAATTCCTCAAGTGTGGGACGGAAATGTTAAGCCCTCTCACCATACTTTGATGCCGTGTGTCCCAGTGCGACAAGACAAAAACATTAAAACCCATTATAAACTAGGCATTTGTTGCATCCAGTGGGCACATAATTACTGATTATAATGACTTATACTGTGGTTTTTACGCGTTGCTTTGCGAATCGCGCCGCGTAAACATAAAACCATGTCTGCATTTGTGATCAGAGAAACGACAAACAAGCCTACTCTACACTGCTCAAAACTCGCGTTTGAATCATCAGTGGCAAATTCTTTAAATATGAAAACGTACTTACAGGCTGTGAGTCAGAAGCGCCAGACTGTTCTTGCAAAGTTGGAATTGCCCCACTTTATAGAAACAGACACCGGCATTGTAGGCTACTCTTCCAGGAAACAGTCCTCGTCCTCTTTAAAATGTGCTGCACACATCTGAATATTTGGGTTGAAGTGTTCTGGAACAGTGTTGTAGATACAACTTAACCACTGATTTCTAGTTGTGTCCTCTTTTGGAAGGCCAAACAAAGTCGTTTTGCTTTCACAATGAAACAGTGTCTCCACGACATGGCAGCGGCGGCAACAGCGAGAATAAAAGTTACGCCTTCTTTCTTTGCGTAAACATTTGGGCGGCGTTATGCAAATCTTCCCACATAGTGATGTAGACATGTGGGGTGTGTTAGAACGAGCCGTTTTAGGTAGGTTTTT
>NW_015507191.1:125519-125995 GCF_001515645.1 Sinocyclocheilus grahami
GAGACTTTAGTCTTTGCAACTTTACAGATCTTCTTTATGCACCAAGAGCTTGTAACACTCCAAAGAGAAAGGAAAAATTTAAATCGCATCATATGACCCCTTTAAGTATGGGTGGGGAATAAAATCGTTTCACATGAATCACGTGATTCTATCGTCTGCATATTTACATCGATTTACAAATTTCAAAAAATGATTTTTTAAAGTGTTAATTTTTTTTTACTTCGCAGTACTACTTAAAGTTACTGACTTTAAAGTGTTATTAATCACAGTAAACAGTGCAAAAGAGCTCAATGTAGTGCTGGTGCTGACGGACACACAGCCGAAGCACAAGCGTACTATACTTAAATAGTCAAATACACATGCAAATATGTTCTTAAAGGGACAGCAACCTAATAAATTGTTGCCATCTGTTACAGATATATATATATATATATATATATATATATATATATATATATATATATACATTCCCCCAA
>NW_015507191.1:126193-134145 GCF_001515645.1 Sinocyclocheilus grahami
AACCTTTCAACTCATGGAGGATAAAGATACCGTATATTCCAAATAAACCAAGTACATGTCACTATTTTTAGGCTTTAGTCTCATAAATAAAGGCTGTGCCTCAATATAAATATGTTTTGTGACAAACATTAATATATACACATATGTACCAGACATGTTCACAAATCTTTATTCTATTTTTAGCAATAGTTTTTTCAGCTAGTTACTGTAATTATCAGCATATGAGGCTAAATCGAGCGCATAAGCTGCACGTCTGCAGTGGAAGCAAACAGAAAACAGATTTGGCAACAAAACCATAGTGACTACTGCTTCTCTGTCAGTTTTCTGAAATTAAACTCATATATATCAGTGCATCTTTGGAATAATCTGCCTTTCCATGAACATCTCTCTGCTTGTAAGGCTGCTAGATGTTAAACTGAAATGCTGCAAGCAGAAGTAGTTGTGCAAGCAGTCAAGAGAGTAAAAAGTATTTCTAAGTAGTATTTGATCAAAAGAAATGGAAGCATACATTAGAAAAAATATGATCTGTAACAATTTGGCAATGTTATTGTTACCTTTCGGACTGAAATGATTAAACTCCTCTAAATCACTGTCCACTGTAACTCTCTCTAGAGGCAGAAAACCCAGAAATACATCATTTAAAATAAAATCTGCAATTCCAAAGCATTCCCTGTAGAGTGTGTGTGTAAGCCACCTATTGCAGAATAAAAATACAGAACACATTTAACATCTCCAAGTTGAGAGAGAGAGAGAGAGAGGCTGTGTTTACACTGCAAGGCTTAATGCACAGATCCGATCTTTTGACTGTATCAGATTTTTTGTCCCGCCTGTTTATATTACACTTAAGATACGACTTGTATCTGATATCTGCATTTACATGAATCCCCATCCAAACAGAATGATTCCATTGGCGATCGCTTTCTGTGACACGGCTGACCCTCGAGTTTTGAACAGCCATATATACAATTATTAATAGAATTCACGTGGAGTGGCTCTTTGACTTTAACGGACAGCAGCTGTGATTAACTTGCTTATACCATGATCACGTGCCAGCATGGACAAGATAAAGCTGTCATTAATGTTTGCTGCTCAAAACTTGACTGAACAGATACAATTACAGTAGTTTTTATGTATGGTTATTTTATTTATGGTTGTTAGATCTAGAATTCTGAAGAGAAATAAAGTAGTGTGGTGAGATTTAATTTATTTAAATGAATTTGAGAAAGAATTTGTGTGTGTGAATTACTTGTCTGTGCAGCTGAGAGTTTCATTAAAAAACATTGCATTCAGCTATGATATGGTGACATGATCACCTTGCTGAAAATTATCATTTTCAATGGGAATCAGATTTATGTTTAGACGCAGGTCAGATGTCCAGATATCAGATATGTATCCAATCTAAAACCACATGGAGTGGCTCTTTGACTTTAATGCACAGCAGCTGTGATTAACTCGCTTTTATACCATGATCACGTGCCAGCATGGACAAGATAAAGCTGTCATTAATGTTTGCTGCTCAAAACTTGACTGAACAGATACAATTACAGTAGTTTTTATGTATGGTTATTTTATTTATGGTTGTTAGATCTAGAATTCTGAAGAGAAATAAAGTAGTGTGGTGAGATTTAATTTATTTAAATGAATTTGAGAAAGAATTTGTGTGTGTGAATTACTTGTCTGTGCAGCTGAGAGTTTCATTAAAAAACATTGCATTCAGCTATGATATGGTGACATGATCACCTTGCTGAAAATTATCATTTTCAATGGGAATCAGATTTATGTTTAGACGCAGGTCAGATGTCCAGATATGTATCCGATCTAAAACCACATTTGGAAGTGTCTCAGGACAGTTGTGAAAAAATCAGATCTCGAGCAGATTTTTGTGTTTACATGTGTGCAACAATATCCAATCTGTGTCACATGGGAGTAAAAAATCAGATTTGCGCTTATCAAAGTGATTTCGCCATCTTATGGACAAAATTTAAAACATAACCAACTTTTATTACCTTTATTACCACAGGAAAAGAACCATCATGAAGAAATTCACACATTCATAAACTGTAAGAAATAAATTTGAAATACAAACGGGTGCATAGTTATTATTATTATTATTATTATTATTATTTACTCTTACAGTTACGTGATGCGTTTCTGGTCTCAATTTGTAAGGATTGGGAAGGTTGTAAATTATTAACTAATTTCTCTATCCAATAATATCACATCATGTGACAAAAGAACGAACGACTCGAAAGTCTCAAAAGGTGAACTAATCAATTCTCTTTCTGGCTCAGACTGCATTGGTTAAGTTTATGGGGCTGTCACGTGATGAACGAACGACTCAAACCCGAAGACTTGTCAGATTAGAGGTGAGGTGAGCTAATCATAGACTAAAAACGTCTCAGGTTACTTATGTAACCATGGTTCCCTGAGTAGGGAACGAGACACTGCGTCCTCTAGGGGTTGCTATGGGGAACGCCTTGTCGTGACCCGTGTCTGAAGCATACATTGAAAAACATCAACAACACGTTGGCCGGCGACAGCCCATGACGTCACTACCGGTGCGACTATAGTATAAATAGGCGCAGGGAGAACATGTCATTCACTTCTTCATCTGAATGCTTGTGTTCGAAGCATGGCAGGAAGCTTAGAGGACGCAGTGTCTCGTTCCCTACTCAGGGAACCATGGTTACATAAGTAACCTGAGATGTTCCCTTTCAAGGGAACTTCGAACTGCGTCCTCTAGGGGTCGCTATGGGGAACGATATCCCCACGCCGCCATGCTGAGTGGAATGCGGGCCAGAACCATGGCGAGCACTAAGTACCAACTTTACCATTTTCATGGTGAGTTGCCCCTGGGACGTCCGACGGCTGTCCGTGACTTTATCCCCCATGGCCAAAGGCCAAGGCTTCATACCCAAACTTACCTGTTAGGGCCAGACTCCTGGGCCCGGGGTAGAGCTCAAGGTTTGGAATCATAATGGATTCCTTTAAGGGGATACAAGCAAGAGCCTAGTATCATACTAAGTCTTGGCCTGTCACACAGGGGCTACTGCTTACTCTTGCATAAGCTCTGAAGGAACTGTCTCAACACACCCCTAGTGGCAACACCCTGTTAAAGTAGGTATCCTAGGATACCTAGGTGGAGCGGTGCCCAAGGTGAACGGGGCTTAAACCAGCTCAAGAAAGGGCATGAAGCAACCGCGCAAAGCCCTCACCATATAGGATTTTAGAAAAGAACGCAAAGAACTAGCGTGCGAACTTACCACAATGTGGATTTTAGAAAGTGCGCAAAGCCTTCACGTGCACACTTACCATAACATGGATTTTAGGATACCGTTCTAAGGGGGCTCTCGTGGCACTCTGAAAGAACAGCTCATAGATGGACTGGTGCATCCCAAAACCAATATGTTTGAGAGTCACCAACTCGATCTCTAGCTGGGGGGACAAACACCCAGCTCTCAAACGAGAGGGGAGCTCGACCTACCGCATGTTCCAATGCAGGAACAGCTAGCATAATTTACTTAGCTGAGGGAGCAACACACCCAGCTCTAAAACGAGTGGGAGGCTCAGACCTACAGTATGTTCTAATGCTGGAACTGCTAGCAGTAAGTTACCTAGCTGAGGGAACACAGACCCAGCTCTCAACGAGAGAGGGGGCTCGCCCAGCATGATCGTCAGAAATCAGAGGGTAAGCGTACTGCAAGCTAGCCAAAAAACTCAGCGCATCAGAGAGGCGGATTGGAAGGGCCTAGTTCACCTGATGCTACTGGTTCCAGGTACACTGGGAAAAACAGAGAACTCAACTCTCACGTGAGAGGAGAACTCTGAACTCAGAAAGAATAGCTAGGAGGTACTGGGCCAAACGGGAGAGGCAAGCTCACATACGACCCTCTAAGGCGAGGAGAGCACTGCCTGAGACAGCATTACACCAGAAGGATCTCGCAAATGCCACCTATATTTCCCGCTCGATGCCTCAGCAAGAGGGGATATCCTGGAGCCCGGACATCCAGGAATTTTTTGCAGTGTTGTGCCGGGGGCCTGATGATCAAGAAGGCTCCCGCAGAAGCCCCTGACCTGGCTGCATGATCCAGGTAGCATGAAGCCGGAACCAGGGCTATCATACCGACTGGACACAATATCGACGAGTGATGTAACACTGCAAGTCGAGCACCTGGTTTCTGAACCCAGCAAAGGGGTGCTCACAGAGGACCTACCTTAGAGAGGAAAGAAACACACAGGTCCCGGAAAACACTGCAAAGAAATCTCACAGAAGGATTAGCCACGTAACCACCAGCACATTAAATACATATATACACACACATATATACAGTATATATATAGAATGGATCATACTCACCCACCATGGTTCCCGCGCCGGAACCCCGATCAAGAGGCGATTCCAGAGAAGACGAAGAAGTGAATGACATGTTCTCACGGCGCCTATTTATACTATAGTCGCACCGGTAGTGACGTCATGGGCTGTCGCCGGCCAACGTGTTGTTGGTGTTTTTCAATGTATGCTTCAGACACGGGTCACAACAAGGCGTTCCCCATAGCTCCCCTTGAGGACGCAGTTCGAAGTTCCCTTGAAAGGGAACCCAGGTAAACAATGAATTAATCTTTTCTGTTTCTTATAGCATTATGGTTTTGTCTTGTTTGTAAGATTGCATCAGGAATCTATTTTCAGACATACGAGACTTGCAAGTATCAAACTTAGTTTTATTAATTGATATATTAAGTATCAGTTACACCTTTTTACAAAGGTGTGTTTGAACTAAGAATCTGACATATCCCTCGGGTGTAGATCTGCTGAATATGCAAATGGTTCCATAAATTTCATTCCTTATGCCGGTATGTCGGTAAAATGATCCGAACACTTCAATGATTCCCATCACTACAAACTGGACTATTAATGTAACCATTTTAAATACCTTTTTGGTAACACTTTAGAATAGGGGTCCAGAATAATGCATTAGTTAAGCATTAATTAATGGTTAACTTGTTCACAATTAAGCATTAGTTGAGCACAAACACACTAGTAATTAATGATTAACTTACCATTTAGGGAGCTCAGATTATGCATTAGTTAAGCATAAATAAAGTAGTAGTTAATGATTAACTTGTTCACAATAATGCATTAGATAAGCATGACCACACACTTAATTAATGATTAACTGAACATATAATAAAGGCATATTAGCCATTGTTTACAATTTATTAAACATCTTATAGACACAAATTTATACTATCAATAAACAAAAATAAGCTAGTAATTAATAATTAACTGAATGTACAGTAAACACATTTTAGCCATTATTTACAACTTAATAAGCCATATATTATTTTTGTGTAGTGATGTAAATATATTTCTATAATTCACCATTTATTAAGTTGACTGAACAATAAGCTAGTAATTATATTTAATTACTGCTGAAGCCAATAATTATGGCTTAACTGCCATTAATACAGTACTAATAAAGGCAATTTGACCCCCTATTCTAAAGTGAAAGTTATATCCACATTAATTACGGCACTTATTGAGTGATATTCAAGTTTATTGACCATAATAAGCCAATAATTATGGCTAAACTGCCATTAATACAGTACTAATATTCAAGTTTATTGACTATAAACATGCATAAAACCTCCTTCATATTCATGATGTGTGTCATGTCATGATTATGAAGGTGTCATGTCAGTCTTATGCACACCCCTTCAAGTAAAGTGTTACCGGACTATTTTACCGATGTCAACCCTCTACGGACACCTTGGCAATTGAATCACCATTGGCTAGTACATTGTTTAGTTTACTCACCAGACTGATAGATATATATATGTTTGTAAAATGGCACAGTTTTTTAAATATCTGAAAGTACACTCTTAACATCAGTCAGTCAAGCATTATAATATGATAATCAAGTATTATTTAATGATAGTTAACTTTAGTAATTAGAATTAAAACGTGATAACTATGTATGAATGCATATTAGTCATTTTAACTAAACTTAGGACTGGTGCTGGTGCTTTTTTTGGTCATTCAGTGTTTCTGTAAAAAAACAATTAGGAAAAAAATATCAAAAATACTGATAAGATAATAATGATGCGAATTATACTAATAAGAACAATATAAAACGCACTAAGGATTAATGAGCTGCTGGATGAATGAGTATTAATCAGGTTGTGTTTGCTGAAATCAAAACAGGGACGATAATAGGTGAGATTATCGCCAGCCAATGAGATTGCCGTTTGCGCAATAGCTCCGCCCACTACCAGAGAAACCAGCAGTTCTTAAACGTTGAAGAATTCCAAAGAAACGCTGTTATTTTGACAGGAAAATACAACAAAGAAAATAATTTACATGTAGCACGTCAGTTCTTTCTCTCTCTCTCTCTCTCTCTCTGTGTGTGTGTGTGTGAGACAAAGCAACAGCGAGAGAAAATATATCTGTGCTAAACTTATACTTAGCCTCCAACTCACACACTGGCGAGTAAAATCTGAGAATTTATTAGCCATTGGCTAATATTAGTCATCATTTAGTCGCCCAGAGTGAAGATTTAGTCGCATATGCGAGTGATTTACTTGCATTGTAGAGGGTCGGATGTCCTTGCTACGTTTCTGTGCCTTGACCGTGTTCGTTCCCTTGCTGTCTATGGAGGGTCAGAGAGCTCTCAGATTCCATCAAATATATTTTAATTTGTATTCTGAAGATGAACGAAGGTCTTACGGGTTTGAAACCACATGAGTGTGAGTAATTAATGACAGCATTTTCATTTTTGGGTGAACTATCTCTTTAAATAGCTCTGAAAATATTCAGTAGTCAGGTTGTAATTCAGAAATATGCTGCGCTGTATATATTTTACATTCAAATTTAAAGTCTTAAAATTATGTGGTTGCAGGTCCATAAGAACAATATTATCAGGGCTATATATTGTAGAATTATAGAATAGAGTGTTGCAGGGATGACATATTTTGCAGGCCTGGTTTGCATCTGGTTCCCTCAACAAAATCCCAGAAGAATTTTTCATTTGCTTATGGATTATTGTAGACAATAAGCTCTGTGACAACAAAAGTTTATTATTCTTTCATGTTTTGTTCATCATGATATTATTTTTACCAATAAACATAGCTTTTATTCATTCAGATATCTTGAGCTTGTGTTCAACTCAGACCTTCAAAAAATCATTGACTTTGCAATGATGCAACCAGAAGTGCAAACATACATGAATGAGAGGAATCACAAATATACATTACCTTCTCAGTTTTGCAGATTAATATTATTGGTAATTTGCTTAGTTGTAAATACTGAAATATATTGCCTTTATATTTGCTGATGAATTGCTCTTGAAGCCCTGGTTTATCAGTTTTACAAGCAATGTGATGCTCTGCATCCTGTTGAGGTCTTCTTCCTCTTTTATTTCTTTGGGTTCCCAGCATTGTGACATAGGCCAGCTGTGCTGTAATGACTGGAGAAAAAGAAAAAGAAAATAAATATAAGGTGAATGGCATAAACAACCATAATATTTTTTTTTGATCTTACTCGCCAAAACACATGGTTAAATAGTATATCATATATGCACACTGCTTAACATGTAAGGTTTGTGCCACAGCTGCCCTAAACTAACAGTATTGGTGATTACAAGAATAATTTTTGATGTTTCTGTAATGGTTAATCCAGCAGTATGTGTAGCTCTTTAGTCACAGTAGTAAAAAAATTAAATAAAATAGTATTTAGTTTTTAATGCAGATGCCCAGTTTTCTTTTTTCTTTTTATTATGACAGGTGATCTAATACATTTGTAAAGCACATACAGTGCTTAAGAAATTTATTAGACTGTATTTATTGATTAATTGGGCATCTGAATCAAAAAAATAATAATTAAGTGCTTTACTATTTTTTCTTGTAAAACAGTCAATTAAAAAAAATTATGGATAATTTATGGAAAATTAATGGAT
>NW_015507191.1:134851-137040 GCF_001515645.1 Sinocyclocheilus grahami
GCTCTTCTGTGTCAGCTTTGGAACTTGACACACTTTATAAAATCTAGTATAGTTCATTTAGTTCAACCACTAACTTGGTTATTTTTATTAAATTGTAGATTCTAAATTACTGTTATACAGTAAATGTTTTTTTTTGTCAGAAAACTGACACAATCGACAACTGAATAAAACCCTCAACAGAATACAATGCAATCACTAAACTAAATATACATCTTACTAACTTAAACAGTTATTATAGGTAGTTATTATGTAGTTAAAAAAGACAATTTAAGTGACTTCCTTGTTGGCTTGACGAGAGAGAGCGGGAGGTTGCCGCTTGGGGAGAACCGATCATATGAGGACATTTAAACATCTGCATGACAGATAGCCTTTTTTCTTAGAAACTAGGAAAAACTATTTAAACGATTAAAACCACCTCTAAAAGCAAGCAAGTTAGCATGTTTTCACATCTTTGTGTGGCTTGTTGGTTTTATTGAATAAACTCATAGTTACATTAGGATAATTACTCTTACTTTAGGAAATGTAAACATCTGTCCCTCCGCTTTTTGGAAGAAATACGTGTTTTTCAAAGTGATATGCCCTGATGTGTCCTTCTGCCGTGTTTCACATTGTTCACACAGCATTATAAACAAGGATCTAAGTTACTGTTGTGTACTGTTTCTCTCTGATCTCCCGGTAAGAGTCCGTGATGCACACACACACTGCTTAACCCACAATATAAGACTCAAAGTTACAGACAAATGCTCTTGGAGCTACAGGATGAGAGCTTCCTCTCGGGTAAATTATTCTTTTTTTTATTAAACACTAATTATTGGTTCATAGTATTAATTTATCTTTAATTTAAGTTGATTATCTGTCTATTCATTCATATACATAAGTCATTTTCTTCCGCTATCCCTATTGCTGACGTATTCCGCCTCTGATTGGTCAGATCAGCAAATTATTCAGACTTGCGTGGCCTCTTGCTGGCCTCTGATTGGTCAGAATCCCCAGAGTGTGTATCTCAGCAGAAGTGCAGTTCTCCTAGAGACGCTGTGTTATACACACTTTGTGGTGGGTGGGGGTGGGGGGGGGTTACACACTTTCAGTACACAAATCACTTCACACACACTCTCACTCTCTCTCTCACACACACACACACACACACACACACACACTCAGTTCAATTCAATTCAAATGAGCTTTATTGGCATGACTTGCACAGTATTGCCAAAGCAATGTCCATTACATGAATAAGGAATAAACAATTATTATATACCTAAACAAGACAAGAATAGATCTGTAAAATAATTAAGTAAATAAGTACATGTATACTTTCCACAAACAAGAAACAAGAAAAATATTTAAGACATTGTTAAACAAAAAACTATAGTACAACATGTAAGAAATGACACACACACTCACACACTCTCTCTCTCTCACACACACACACACACACACACACACACACACACACACAGCTGTAGTGATTGTTGTTATTATTAATGTCTCTGTTCTTGTGTTTAGATGGCTGTTTTCTCACACTGGATCCAAACACAGCACACACTCAACTCAGTCTGTCTGAGGAGAACAGAGAGGTGACACGTGTGAGAGAGTATCATCCGTATCCTCGTCATCCAGACAGATTTGTTGAGTGGCCTCAGGTGTTGTGTAGAGAGAGTGTGTGTGGACGCTGTTACTGGGAGATTGAGAGGAGTGGAAATGTGTATATATCAGTGTCATATAAGAGCATCAGCAGGAAGGGAGGTGATGAGTGTATGTTTGGATGTAATGATCAGTCCTGGAGTTTGTTCTGCTCTCGCTCCAGTTACTCATTCAGACACAATAACATACAGACTGATCTCCCTGTGAAGCCCATCATCAGCAGCAGGAGAATAGGAGTGTTTGTGGATCACAGTGCAGGAACTCTGTCCTTCTACAGCGTCTCTGACACAATGAGGCTCATCCACACAGTCCAGACCACATTCACTCAGCCGCTCTATCCTGGGATTAATGTTGATTATGAATCATCAGTGAAACTGTGTTGATGAACCAGAGACTGAGGAGAGATTCTACCCATAATGCTTTGAGCTGCATGATAAATCAGTGACAGTGAGATGTTATAGAGTCTCTTCATGACATTAATACTGCAGCTCAACTTCTGTCACTGAAATAACACTCAGAATAAATGTGTCAGAAATCCTCATATA
>NW_015507191.1:137517-138770 GCF_001515645.1 Sinocyclocheilus grahami
AAATATCAATAATATTTATATATTATAATTGTATTATTTATATTACAACAATTTAACAAATCAATAAAAACGTATTATTGCAATAATATTACTGCAATACTTATTCAATAAAAAGTCATTATTTATAAAAAAAATAAAAATGTGAATTTTATGTTATTATAAGATGTATAAAATAATATAAAACAATATGAAATAAAAGCTCGATATGTAATGATAATAATAATAATATAATTAAAATACTAACTTTATTTTACAGCAATTGTACCATTTTTAATGGATTTGTTAACATTTAAATAACAATAAAACAAAGCTATTATTATTATTATTGATTAATTGTAATTGTTATAATGTAAAAAAAAATACAATTATTATTTTGGTTATTATTAATAAAGACTCCATTTTTATTTTACAGTACAATTGAATTATTGAAAATCATAATATATTTATTTTCTCATTTGTTATAATTATTAATTAATAATATTAACTATTATAATTAAATAATAATAAAATATTACATTATAAAATATTTTAGTTATTTAAATGTATTATTATTATTAATATTATTATTATTAAATACTGACATGTTATTTTACAGTGCAGTATGATTACTGCAATAGCAAGAGTTTTTATTGATTTGTTTAATTGATATATTTAAAATAAAGTAAAAATAATATTTTAATAATAATAATAATATGATTTTTTTATTATTATTTATTATTATTATAATAATAAATGCATTAAAATGGTACAATTGCTGCTGTAAAATAAAAAGTCAGTAATAATATTTTAATAATAATAATATGAACTTTGTTTTATTATTATTTATTATTTAAATTATAATAAATGCATTAAAATGTACAATTGCTGTAAAATAAAAAGTCAGTATTTTAATTCTAATAATAATAATAAATATTGAATGCTATTTTATATTACAATAGAAACATTTCACTTGTAACAGTAATCTTCTTATAATAAAATAAAATTCATATTTTGGTTAATATTATTAATAAATACTGACTTTTTATTGAATAAATAAATAATTGTTGTAATTTAAATAATACAATTATAATTAATATAATATATTGTTTTATTATTTTTATTATGATTGTTAAAATCACATCATATTTTTTATAATTTACATTATAGTAATAGCCAAAATAATCATGTTTTATTGTTAAATACTATTGCAGTAATCATATTGCACTGTGAAATAAAATGTCAGTGTTATACTAATAATAACCAAAATAATAACT
>NW_015507192.1:0-8033 GCF_001515645.1 Sinocyclocheilus grahami
CTGGAGCCCAGGACACTCCATTGTGCAATCAAAACTGCATAGGACACAGCATGAAACTGAACGCAGTGCTGCTTTCCGCTTTGGCAAGAAGTTTCCCAAATACTTGCACTTCTACAATCCCAATCAAAACAACAAGTGGGGGCATAAGAAGGGCTATCGGATCCAGTATAACTCGCATGCTAACAGCGTTTTGCCCCGGGGCTGGAGGGAGGAAAATGGTATTTCGTGGTCAAGGTAGGCTTTAGCCATTAATTTTAAAGGAATAACACATTTGTATCTTTTGCACTATATTTTTGTGCAAACCTTTGTGATTTTGTTGATTGCAGATACCCGTTGGCTGTAACAAGACACAAGGACAACGAGGCCACCAGCTCTAGCATCTACACTCAGAATGACCCTTGGGAGCCTGTTGTTTCCTTCGAAGAATTCATTCGCAACAATGAAAACATTGTTAACCAGGTACACAGATGACTTATAGAGACTTGAAGAGACTTCAGTTCAACCTCCAGGTCCAATGGGACTCTGTGCAATTCAAACAGGCCCTCCTGGGCACTAGAAAGTAGACACAAAGCCAACATAATCAGTATTTAAATGGGTATATAAATAAAATCGGATGACAAAAAAACTATAGCCATGTATTCAAAATATTTGGACAGCAATTACTGTGTTTGAATAGTAACTATACACAATTTGCTTTACACTGATAAGAGATGCCTGTCACGGGGCGGTCAGGAAAGCACACCGTGTAAACAAAGGGTCTGGGTCCAAATGCAGGTGAAAACTTCTTTATTCAAAACAGAAAGGCCAACAAGGCAAAACAAAAACAGGTCTAGGGACGACGAACACCATTACCTAACACACAATACAGCCAGGCCGAGTGGTGAGTGAGAGGAAAAGATATAGTCAGTGAAGACGGGGCACATCTGAGGGTGAGTGTGATGAGTGAGTGACTGAACCGGTGTGTGGAGTTTGGGGAATTAGTGTAATGAGTGAACAGGTGTATGGGGTTTGGGGAATGGAGCTGGCGCCCTCTGGAGGAGAGAGGGAGAACACCAGACGCCAGACCCTGACAATGCCAAACTGCTAGATTACCAGAAATTTAATCAGATACTACCCAAATATACTAATACCCAAAATGTATGTAAATAAATGGAAACATCAATCAAACTTATTTTAACTCCAAATGCCCAAAGCTGTGAACCACATAGCAACAGGAACAGCAAAAATGAAAAATAAAATAAAAAATAAATACAAATAATAATTCTACTTAAATCAGTGTCAATAAAACACTTTTGTGTTATTTACATTTTTTAAGTGTTATTTTAGTATCAATATACTACTATAGTTTTTATTCGTTATTTTGAATTTGTTTTCATTTAGATTTTCCTTTATTTATTTTATTTCAAGTTTTAGTAATTTGTAATCTGTGTGTTTTTTATATATGTCTATATATTTTTTTTTTCAGTCTTGGTTTTAGTCATTTTAGTATTTCAACTTAAATTAAATTTTTTTGTTAGTTTTTTTTATTGTATTTTAATTAACACAATTTTTTTAAATAGTTTTGCTTTTAATTTATGATAATAACCCTGACTAGCAATTGGTAAACTACTAGATAAACAAAAATATATAAAAATCAAAAAATACTCAGTTGACAATTATATATATTTTTTTTTCACAGGATTTGGTTGCCTGGGTGACGGTGGGATTCTTACACATTCCTCATTCTGAAGACATTCCCAACACAGCGACTCCAGGAAGCACGGTGGGATTCTTCCTGCGTCCCTTCAACTTTTTCGACGAGGACCCCTCGCTCGCGTCCCACAGCACGGTCATCGTGCGACCCGATGAGAAGGGCCAGCCAAAGGTTCAGAGATGGACTCCAGAGGACGTAGGTCACTGTGTCTCAGACAAGCCTTTCTTCTACAATGGCACGTATGCTGGTGTCTAGACAGAGACTGAGCTCATTTCATATTGTGTTAATGTTTTGTGCTGTACATAAAATTTAAAAAAGCTGAAATGTGACATCAAATGTTGATGGTGTCAAATATTTACATCCATAAAAATGAGTGCACTTTTTACATTACACAGGGAGCGGAACAAATAAACCTCAATGCTTTCGATGTAGAACATGAAAACCTCATAAACGTCTGACATTTTTCACAACGTAAACAAGATAATTACAACCATTAAGAATGTTGAATATGTCTTTCTGAATACAAATCTTACAAATAAATGTTGTAGTCATATTTTAATCCAGAAATCAAAATAAAAAATACAAAATTATATTTTGCATAAAAATGCAGGATTTTAAGGCCATTTTGTACATTTGCATTATTATATTATTTTCATGACAGTTCAGCAGAAAGTCTCTCTTGTTTTTATAAATGAGCATAAATTAAATTCTATACAACAAATATGACTGATGTATAGTTACAATTGTATTTTTTTTTTTTTTTACAATAATACAGTAGAATTGGTGGATGGAATCTGCTTAATTGTAATGAAAATAATGCCAAAATGCAAAAATAAGCTTCATTTTTCTTATGCAAAATAGAATTGATTTTTCCTTTTAAATAGGGTTGATAGTTTTAACGAGATTCACCTGTTGAAGTGTTTTTGAAAATAAACGTGTAATAATGTCATGCTTGTGAATAATTCAATGCACTGTGAGTAGCGTGTTTATATCGGTCATCATGGTAACCGTGAGAGGTGGGATGAAGTGAGGACCCTTGAGATCCGTAAGTGAGAGGATGTATCAGCGGAGAACATCCAGGATGCAGGATGGCGTAGGCCTATCCGTGAGCTCACTGATCCCGGCGCTCCTATATGGGCTGAGCGTGAGCGGGAAACAGAGGCTCCTTACCCAAACACACCCATTCTGGAATCTCTCGGCCAGTGTTGGGCTAGTTACTCAAAGAACGTAATATATTACTCATTACTAGTTACTCCTTTCAAAAGTAATAGTGTTACTTTACTTATTACTTTCAGGCAACAGTAATTAGTTGCACTACTAGTTACATTACTTTTTCTTCACGCCCCACAGAAGTTGTAATTGTGTATCTTCCACATAAAATTATTCTAGAATGTTACTAACAATGATTTCTGCCTCATCATTTGACCAAAATCCACATTGGATCGCAGTCAGAAGTTATTACAAACACTCATTAGTAATTGATAGTGACATTCAAGTAGAAGTGTTGTATTAATTTCATTCATTGTCATGTGTAGCCCATATACGATTATATTTCATTGTGTTTTATCAAATCACATAAGTTTGTAAGAAACTGTTTAATTTTCTAAAAATATTTTTAGTTATAGTATGTTATGACAACAAGACAGCTTTTCACGGTTCAATCATGAAAACATTTTATTGTTAACAGAGAAAGGTCAGTGCAGCAGGAGCAAGGACAGAATCAACAATTTCATATTTAACTCTCACAGACGCATGGGTTGCTGAATTGAATTGGGAGACACTGTTACCTATGGATCATGTGGGAAAATTGTAATTTCAATCGCAAATAGAAGTGAGCATCAGTTCTTTATAGTTTTATATTAACAATGCATAAATAAAATGTGTAGCCTATACATTTTGTAGCATTTATCTTAAAATATTCCTCAAAAGCCTTTCAAGTGAAATCTATAAACATGAGACAACTCTCAAACTTTGAATTTGTAAACCTTAAATGATTAGCTATTTTTTCATTTCAATTTTATTTTTCAATTACTTTTATTATACACAACTTATACACATAATGTTTGGTTACAGCAAAACATTTGCTGTAAATACGGCCTATTTGTGTCCTTATTTCAAAGGTACTTACACTACAGTAGTGTCTCTTCGAGAAGTGCTTGCTGATATATATATATATATCTGGCATCAGATTAATATGACACTGCTTTTCTGTATTTCATCAGTAGTATGTCTGAATATTACATAACAGTAGGTGAAAAGTATATGCTTATAAATCACATGACCTTCAGAGAATGGATGATACCTCTTGATTCAGATGATGATACACTTTTGGTCATTTCATATTCATTCAACTTTAAATGCTATTATTGTTGGTTTTTGTCCTGAAAGCTCATATGTTGGAAGCACCACGCCTCAGTCTTGCATTAGCAGAACGCACAATCTGATCAAATGCCTTGAGAATCAAAACATCAACATCATCGTTTGTGTCAATCTCATTATGATAGTTCTTCACTGGGAAGATGTGGCTCACTGGAACACCCACTTTGGCACTGCACAACTCCATCTGGACAGAAACACAATGCAAAATAGTTTGTAAAACTACAGAAAACAACATACAACATGTATAGATGATTAAATGACCAACCCTCTCTTTGATGATCTTGCTTCTGTAGACCATCTTTAGATCATTTTTGACCAGAGGACATGCTTCATCCACTTTAGACATGACAATCACTTGAGGAATCCCTGCAATGAGAAAACTGAAAGTGTTTTAATCCAAATTATACAAATCTACATTTTGACAAATTGAAGGCAAATAATATTAAATTTTTATTTTTATTGGTTCACTTAAAGCATCTTTATCTATTGTTGAAATGTATTTCAAATATGCACATATGCTAAACTAGTTTCCATGTGGAATGTAGGAGCTTTTATATATTACAGTGTTGTGCATAAGAAAGATAAAAATCACAGAAAGTTTTACCTTTATCACTGATGGTCTGGCGGATCTTCTTCAGTTTCTCTGTAATTATCTTATCTTCTGCAGTGAGTTGGATTTTACTTGCATCTATGACGTAAACTAGGCAGAATGCTTGATCAGACAGTGAAGGGTTTTGATTGTAATGTTCATCATCACTAGTGAGGGATTTCTCCTCGAACTAGGTGTATGAAATAAAAGCAAAATATAAAAATGAGAGAGATACTGTACACATTCAAATGTTAATTTTAAATTAAATAAATGTAGTTAGTGGGATAGTTCACCCAAAAATAAATTTTGTCATCATTTACTCGCGCTCAAGTTGTTCCAAACCTGTATGAGTTTCTTTCTTCTGTTAAATACAATAGGAAATATTTTGTAGAATGTGTAACACGTTTTTCTCATTCTAGTCAATGCAACCAGCAACTGTTTGGTTACCAGCATTCTTCAAAATATCTTCTTTTGTGAATGTTCATTTTTGGGTGAATGACCCCTTTAACTTTCAATTGAATGTCTTACTTTATATCCCTCCTTCACATGGCCAAATATGCTGTTGACAATGTCTTCTATTTGACACTCAGATATTTTTTCAGGTTCTAAACCTTTTATGTCACAGATTTCAAAAGGCAAATCTGCATCTTTACTTCTGATGCGGTATGCTCTCAGCTGTAAACAAAGACAGAGAAAAATTGCAAGATATATTTTTAAATATCACACAATGCTTATGATTTTAAACGAATGTCTGGTTTGGTTGATGATTTGTCTATATTTCCTTAAATCATATTCCTACAGTCTTAGCAGCTACAGTCTTGTGTGTGCAATATAGAAGTCAAATAATGCTTACTATTTTTGTGAAACTGTGACTGGCGGCTGATCCCAAATCTTCAGCTATTGCTTCATTAACTATTTCTCCTTGAAAGACACTAAGGACAGAGTTAATAAAGCTGGACTTCCCTGCTCCAATTTGTCCAGCCACCAGGATCTTCATGTTTTTCACATCTGGATTACTCAGAGTAAACTTTTCTAGACGTCTTTTCAGCATTTCCTTCTCTCTACAAAAGACAAGAGACAAAATTATCTGCACACTAAATAAATAAAAATAATATACTATATGATAGACTATATGAAAAAAAAAAAAAGCTGGCTCCTTCTGTTTGAGAATTCTTATTTAGGGGTTATTTATTCAGTCAATATGTAATATTTTAGTCAATTTACAGAATTTTTCTAAGTTTGTCCAGTTCTATGAAAAAAAAATAATAATAATAATAATATATATATATATATATAATAAACAATTCAGTTTAACAATAAATTGGTAGTATCTCAATCTCTGAGATTGTATCTATGGTGTGTAATTTTCATAAAAAGGGGAGACAGAGAGTGCTTGTAACAGCATTAGTATAATTAGAAATAAGGTGGAATGAACTCTTTCATGCATGGCCACCACCAACTTGTGGACAGTACATAAGCTGACATTTGTTACGGTTGTGAAACTGAATAACATTGACTAACATTAGGACTTAAATGGCAGCCACGTGCGCATGTCCGTGATGTTCACAAGACTGAATGGCTGTCCTGTTTGTCACTTTGGGATTCAGAAGGGTGCTTGCGAGCGCCCCCTTGAATGTTGAGAAAGAACGAGTCAAGTAGGTGATAATGTTAATGCGCATGTGTCGAGTGTACCTTGAAAGCTGTGCGTGAGACGGAACGGAACGCGGAAAGTGAAGTTTACCCATATACCACAACAGCCAGCCACTTTTCTATATAGGTGACAGTACGGCGCAATTGAGCGCTGTTGTTTGCATCAATCACAGATTAGATTTGTGTATGTTACATACATTAAATAGATCATTTATGTGAGTGTAATTATCGTCACAATACTTTGTTTATTTGCTATTATTTTATTTGCTTATTTCTGTTTCAGAACCACACCCATTCTTGCAATGTAACACTCTTATTTGGACATTGTATGGCCATACTGCTAAAGTTCAGTTAAATACCGCAGGTTCAGTCTGTATTCTAATCACAGACACCTGGGAGTGACTACAGGATCCACGCAGACTCAATCAAGTCATTCAAATAGACTTTTAAATGCAGTCGTTTAATTCTGAATATTGTAAGTTAATTTTGTTGAACTGATGCATTTTATGAATTTATGCATTTAAATAGATACAATTTGATAAAATAGATGGCAAATATATTTGAAAGGTAAATTAAGTTAAAAGATGCATCAGTTATCAGAGTCAGAGACAATCCCATTATTCTATGCAGTACTTGCCTGATATTGATTCACTTCCTCCCATTTGTAATCTTGTGTCGTTTGAACAGAGTAATGTGAAGAATCACAGAACTATATTTACTGTCTTGTGCTCCTGAAGGATGTGCAGGTGTGATGTGATGGCAGCTCTCGTCACAGGGTGTATTTATACATGCAGGTCTAACTTTCAGTTTCACTTTAAATGCAGATTGGAAAGGAAAGGAAAATGTTTGTCATCTTTCATGATTATAATGGGTGCAGGTCAACATTTTCTCTGAATAATTACATTTCCCAAAACAACTGTTTTGATAGAAAACTTGGAATATAGCATTATGGAGTTACACCCTCATTTGCAGATCTGTTAGATTCATTGGTTCAAGTGTTTACAATGTTTTTGTGTTCTGTGATGGCAAAACTTTTCTGATGCTATATTTATCTACAGGTATATCACTGTAGTAACGTTATCTTCCATAGTTGATAGTCAGTGCCGTACCTAATATGTGACATAAGTGGTTTCTTAGGGCCACCAGCCATTCAGATTTTGTATTCACTTTGGTGTTTATCATAATGTGGTGATTAATTATAGCAGTGGTGGGCCGTCAGGGCCAGCAAAGCCTTCTCTGCTGGCCTAAACACTATCAGAATCACTGATTTAGTTGTAATATATTTTTCCATTAATGTGTATTAAATTATTTCCAATAGTCTATTCTCTTCCTTTCATAGCTTTTCTCTTGGTTGCTCTGCTTCCAGCAGTGTATGTTTATATTAGAGCTTTTATCCAATCATATTTCAGCAATCGTGTTGCCAGGGTCAAAGAAATCTGCCTTAAGGCCTTCAGAATCAACAGTGCAGGCGTCTGTTAGCTTAAATCAATGGCGATGAAACCGTTGCTTTAACCAATCAGATTTCGAGTTGGCAGCACCAGGGCCATCTAGCTGGCTAACGATAACGTCAGTATTTTCTCGTCCTTTGATTGGATGGTCAGCATACTAGCTAGAAAACAGCATCACTGTAAATCATTTTATTAAAACTTAGTAAAACTTTTATTACTGTTTCTCAGGTTTAGATTTTCAGTGCATTTTGAAAAAAATATTTGCCTACTATAT
>NW_015507192.1:8223-8590 GCF_001515645.1 Sinocyclocheilus grahami
AATATTTGCCTACTATATTTAGTAAATCTAAAAACAGTAGTCCTAATGACTGCGAAAAACAACCACACACCTCCTCGGCACCGGCTCTGTGAAATACAAGTGAAGATGAAAAACCACTAGAGTATGGTAGCTTAATTTTCATTTTTGGCTCTTTTATCGCTTGATGCGTTGCATGCTAATGTTATTTGCGCGGTATAAAGCCAGGTTTAAGTTTCCGTAAGAAGATCTGAGTTTCCCGAGTGGAGCTGTATTAACCGGTCTTTTCCTCCGGCGCCAACCAGCGGGGAGATGAGAGTCACAGAGGTACGTTAAAACACATCTATACACTTTTCTTCATCGTCTTGTATGAATTATTTTAATGTTACTT
>NW_015507192.1:8634-8959 GCF_001515645.1 Sinocyclocheilus grahami
CAGTGCGCTGGCAGACCGGCGGGAGACTCGTGAAGACGAAATAAAGCAGTAAGAGGACATTAAATTGTTAGGTCAACTTTAAAACACACACATCGGATGGACTGTATTTGTATCATTGTCTTAGGTTAATGCTTCAGCTACAGATGATGTGTTGCGCAATTTTTAATTGGGTTTCTTTCTTTAGTAATGACATTCATTCTCGCTACATAAGATACCTGTCTGTTATGTAGTGCCCTGTTATACTGCATTACTGTGTAATATTTATGGTTTCTATAGCCGTGGCATCATTATGATGGTATGAAGAGATGGATTAATTCATGTAGGA
>NW_015507192.1:14713-16601 GCF_001515645.1 Sinocyclocheilus grahami
ATTTTCATTTTTGACTCTTTTATCGCTTGATGCGTTGTATGCTGGTGTTATTTGCGCGATATAAAGCCAGGTTTAAGTTTCCGTAAGAATATCTGAGTGTCCCGAGTGGAGCTGTATGAACCGGTCTTTTCCTCCGGCCGCAGCGCCGCTGGCAGAGGCAGACCAGCGGGGAGATGAGAGTCACAGAGGTACGTTAAAACACATCTATACACTTTTCTTCATCGTCTTGTATGAATTGTTTTAATGTTACTTGCTCACTTTCCTAGTAAAGCTGTGCTAACCAGTATTTTCCTCCCGCAATGTGCTGGCAGACCGGCAGGGAGACTCGTGAAGACGAATAAAGCATTAAGAGGACATTAAATTGTTAGGTCAACTTTAAAACACACACATCGGATGGACTGTATTTGTATCATTGTCTTAGGTTAATGCTTCAGCTACAGATGATGTGTTGCGCAATTTTTAATTGGGTTTCTTTCTTTAGTAATGACATTCATTCTCGCTACATAAGATACCTGTCTGTTATGTAGTGCCCTGTTATACTGCATTACTGTGTAATATTTATGGTTTCTATAGCCGTGGCATCATTATGATGGTATGAAGAGATGGATTAATTCATGTAGGACGCCACTGAAGGCCTAGGTGTAAAATGCACTGCATCCTCTAGGTTTCTTGCCATGCTTCGGACGCAAGCTTCCGACGAAGAGAACGGTATTTTTAAAATCCATCTTATGGTAAGTGTGCACGTGAAGTCTTTGTACACTTTCTAAAATCCACACTGTGGTAAGTTCGCACGCTAGTACTCTGTGTTCTTTTCTAAAATCCTGTATGGTAAGAGCTACGCGCAGCAGCCTTGTGCTCTTTCTGAGTGGTTTAAAACCCTGGTTTCGCCTTGGGCACCACTCCACCTATGTATCCTCTGGATACCTAATTTAACAGGGTGTTGCTACTAAGGGTCAGTTGAGACAGTTCCTTTAGCATATGCAGAGCGTGCGGTAGCCCCTGTGTGACAGGCCAAGACTTAGTATGATTCTAGGCTCTTGGTCGTATTCCCTTAAAGGAATATATTCCTGATTCCAAGCCTTGAGCTCTACCCCGGGCCCAGGAGTTCTGGCCCTAACAGGTACATTTTTTGGGGTATGTAGCCTAGGCCTTTGGCCGTAGGGAATAATGTCACTGACAGCTGTCTAACGTCCCAGGGGCAACTCCCATGGCAATATGGTAGAGTTGGTACTTAGTGCTCGCCATGGTTTCTGGCATGCACTCCCCTCAGCATGGTGGCGTGGGTATACCATTCCCCATAGCGACCCCTAGAGGACGCAGTTCGAAGTTCCCATGAAAGGGAATGTCTCAGGTTACGTATTGTAGGAAACCTTTTCCTTGTCGAAGCAGAAACCAGGAGACGTTGGGATATCTTTCATACAGAAGTCACTCTTTATTGAGGACTCGCTGTGCGTCGCTGCAGTCATCCAAGTCTGACTATAGCTCAGCACAGTAGAGTTTATATACATTTAAGGGGCGGGATTCATTCAGTAGAGGTGGCGACAATCTAAACAAAGCATGCAAATGCAATACAGGAATCAGCCCGTTACCGGAATTTCTCCAGCCCTGATCTCATCAGCATAACAGTGTCATTCAAATGCATAGGTGCTAATCCAATCAGTCTGACAGTCCTAATCCAATCAGCATAACTACTCAAAGACTGGGGCAGAGGCACCAAGAGCCATTACAAACAAAAGGTGATCGTCTCATTAATCTGGTTCATTTTACTAACAATAAGAGAACAGGAACAGACAGGAACCTCTTGCCACACCTTGCTTAAGACAATCATTTGTCCGATGCAATTTACCCTAAACGACTTCACCTTAGTTTTTCATGTGATGCTATGTCA
>NW_015507192.1:18529-43347 GCF_001515645.1 Sinocyclocheilus grahami
AATTCTGCATTCTCTATGGGAGTTTCTGTTACTTCACTCGTGGTGCATATGTAAGTGTAACACAATCATGAATCATTTCTCCTTCATCCTCTAACACAACTTCAGTCATTGCAGACATCATACATGAGGATGGGTTCGTGACTGACGCACGCTGTAAAACAATGTTCAGGGCTGTGAGGGTTGTTAACCAATTTCCCCAACGAGAGGAGATGACAAAAGTGACTTTTGCTTGATTCATTAGTGCGGACACTGCATGAGGGCACATTACGTTTACAGTCTGTCTGTTAGCCAATTTTGTAGGAATTACTGTAATTACTGCACCTGTATCAAGCAAAAATCAATCTCTCTTGTATGCTACCTTTCACAAAAATAATTTTGTCATTGTGATGGATTACAGGGGAAATTAAGCATTCACAGCCTTAACAGTTAACACCTGAGCAAGCTGCTCCAACAGTTCGGTGAAGTGGGGAGGGGCTGCTTCAAAGTAGTAAGTAGACTGAGTAGGAGCTGAGTAAAGCTGTTCATTTCTCCTAATGTCTTCTTGCTTTTCCTACACTCTTTCATCCAGTGTCCAGGTTTACCACAGAAATGACAACTGCCCTCCCTCTTAGGACTTTTACGTCTCTGTCGGTTCTCTGTGTTGACCTGAAAGGATACTGCTGCAATCTTTACTCTGGCTTTAACATCAGAGTCTCTTTCCCATGTAGCTAACCTGTCCAAGTTGTTTTGCAAACTTCCAGTGGACCAGGTTAGATCTAAGAATGGCAAAGCAGATCTGTACTCTGATAAAAGGCCATCAAACCATGCTCGAACTAGTGGTCCTTTATGATCCAGTACCTTCTCTGGAGTGTCAGCTATTCCACTGTATGCTGCAGCTGACTGACAAAACCTTTCAGTGTATTCACTCACAGTTTCTTCTTTCCTTTGCACACAATTAGTGATTCTGGACCAGTCTATTTTGGGTCCCATGATATTCTTTAGAATTTTCAAAACACCTTCTCTCAGATCGCCTTTACTGGCATGTTGTAGTTCAGAAGTAACAGCAGACTCAAAACTGTTGAATTCAGATTCAGTTAGAATTTGTGACATCAGCTGTGTGACTTCTGCTAACGACATGTCGTAGAGACGCATTTTGCTGATCAATGCTCTTCTAAATTCAGAAAAATTTGTGCGTGCTGAGGGTAAGCTCTGGGAGAGTCTCTCTATATCTTTAGGTCCTAGTGCTATGGCAACAGCTTGTACTTGGACAACAGAAGAGTTGGGAGGAACACTTTCAATTCCCTCAAATCCCTGAGATCTTCTCGTAGCGCCACATACCTTCACTGAATCTACAGGCACATCAGTTACTGATTGGATGGCTACATCTGTTTCAAAGAAAGCTTGTAAGTCAGGATAATTGTTATCAGGCTGACTAACTTCTTCCACATCAGTTTTTTCTGCAGCTTTGTTGTGGTTCATTTTCTTAGTCAAAGAGGATACTCTAGCACGGAGCTCTTTGTTCTGTTCCTCTAGCTTTAAGTTACGCTGAGACTGTTGTGTAGCTAGCGCTAAACCAAATTCTCTGTGGCAGCAGATAATGCCTTTCACATTGTTCTTGCGTATACATACTCCTAGTACCTTTTTACACTCATCTACAGACCAAGTCTTGTCAGGATGGATCTCATATTTCTGAGTTAGTTCTTGTCTAACTTTCTCAGTGACTATTAGGTTCATTTGCACTCCTAACAGTGATTTGAATTCGCTATCCGACCACCTTTTTCAGTTGTGGGGATCAGTCTAGCATTCTTTCTAAACATTTTGTGAGTTTCTTTGTTACCACACAAACAAAACACTAAAACTTCTCTGATCAACAGAGGGTACGCTTGTTAACACATCAACTATTGTTAAGCTTCCTTGGCAAAGCAAAGCAAATAACAAATTTACTAGCACTTTATGCTAAACTTCCCTGCCAAAACTGACGGTGACCAATTCTTCTCTGCCGAACCAGAGGATAACAAATATTAACACGTAATGTTAATCTTCCCTGTCTTAACAGAGGATAACTAATTCTTCCCTGCCGAAACAGAGGATAACCTTCATCTCTAAAATAAATATTTTAGAGGATAACTTAGTTAACCAAACCCTACAGCTGTCTGTTAACTCTTCTCTGACGGCGCAGAGGATAACACATTTGTACTGGTCTTAAAGGTTCTTTTGGATAGAGTGGAACTCACCAACCCTTGGTTGTTCAGAAAGATTCAGTCTGGAACTTCTGGAACAGATCTTTGTTGAGCTTGAAGTTTCAATCTGGATTCAGGTGAGGAGCTCTATCCATCTTTATTGTTATTATTGTTTATATGCTTTACATACAGAACATAAATTATCTCATCAAAAGAAGCATCTTAATTGAAGATGGGAATCCTGCTCGATACCGTCTGCAAACAAGGAGAGACAATTTGGATCAATTTGAACCATATAGAAAAATGACATTTGGAGAGAGACAAAAACAAACCCCATAAAACCATCACTGTTTATGGGTTTTATCTACAAGAGAGTTCAATCGATTTAACAGTCATCGACACTCCAGGATATGGAGACACTCATGGAATCGAATCGCTATTGAAGCAACATTTTTTCAGGTTTATTTGACAGGGAAAATGTACATCAATAATACATAAATATACAATGTGCCAGAATTAGCCAGAAGGCTATTTTGCATCCGCAGCTACGGACATGTCAACTAAGGCTGCGAAGATGCTTATGCATTCATAGATATTTTCACGTATTACCTATTGTTTGACAACCTGGTCACAAGCAAGTAACACTTCTCTCAAACCAATACTCTTTATATAATGTTTTTATGTTTATATAATGTTGTTCAGTCTTTATTTGGAAGAGATATTTCTGAAAACATTGTCTTACTCTTCACACACTCTGATGGAATGTGTCGTAAATGCCCTGACGGCTGTTAAAGAGGCTGAAATCAAGTGTGTGTCAAAAATCGTCCTCAATACGGATTCACTGCTCACACTCCTGCATATTTCTGATAGAGAAGCTGAGAGAAATCAATGAGCTTGAAAAGTCCAAACACTGAAAAACATCAAGAAGAGAGCAAACGGGAAACAATAGAGCTCTGGCCTATACAAAAGATTTTCTAAAAACTTTTGACATGATGAGAATGAAAGTGATTGGAGAGAGGAACTGGATCAGGACAGGACTGACACTGAAATTCAGCCTGAAGGGTTTTCATTTTTTTAGTGAACGGTTCCTTTAGGAATAAAGTGTGTTAGCCAAGTGATAAGATCATAGAAAATTCCAAATGAGATCCTAAAATTGGGTCCACTGTCTAAGATTTTTCTGTCATCACTCTTGCCCGTATTTCTCTCATTTATAAGTTGCTTTGGATAAACAGCATCTGCTAAATTAACAAATGCAAAATATTATTTGACAAAATATGAACTGTTTTTATAGTAAGACACTGATAATATTTTTTTATACAAATAGCCAGAATATAAATATTTACTGGAGAAAAGTGACAAGCACTAAGGGGTTGTTTAGGTTCTGTTTGGAATCGTGTTATAAAACAGTGTCACCTAGAGCCCATACAAGAAAATGCTGTGAAACAAAGTGACACATTTGTTATGACATTAACAGAGCTCTGCTTTATTATACACCTGGACCGGTTCAGCATCTATGACATTTTTATACATTCTGTATATTGCTTCATTAGTTCTGTTTGAAATCATGAGAGAGAATACAGCATTTCTTTATACATTTAAAATGACCGATGTGGCAACATTGTTTCAAAATGACAATTATATGAATAAAAGAATCTGAAATATGAACAGAAACAGACCTGTGTGTTATAATGATAACAGAAGAAGAGAGCTGAACGACATTCATGCTGCTTCATTCCCAATTAAACACAAATAGAATATCATGCAAGATACAAATAATATTTAGTAATTAGCTTGCTTCTATTATACGTGGAGCTCATTTATTGAGTTTGACAGTACTCGGCATCCCAAACACATTCCTGGAGCCTCCTCAGCACTAGTTTGAACGGTTGAGGCTAGAAAGGATACAGCTGTGCCACTGGGCATACACACATCAATATTGCGTATTTTTTTGTCACAACACTATATTTGCATTATTGTAAGGGTTAGGTTTAGGGTTGGGGTAGGTGTAGACGTTAATAAAAATAAAAATAAAAACAATCTAATCGGAAGAAAATTTTATTTCTTGTGACTTTCCAGCTGTAGCTGTATCCCTTCTAGCCACAACCACTTTGAACATCTTTGTCTGACACCAATTTCAGAGTCTCTGCTAATGAACTGATGAGTTGAATGAAGTGTGTTTGATTAAGGAGACATGCAAAATGTGCCGTGCTGGGAACTCCAGGAACATGGTTGGGAACTAATGATGCAAACAATAAAATACATTTGCTAATGCACTACGCATTATATTAAAGTATTTTGAGGTCATTTAATTGATAATCTGCCCCTGTAATCAATGTATGCACATATTTTTGTTTTGTTTTGTGTCATTGATGTATGTTCCATATGCAAAAGCTGCAATGAATTATGCGTACGTTTTTGAAGTTTTGCAAAAATACAGATAGAGTAACATTATTCCAGTGAGCTGTGTTCTAGATGGTTGCTAATCAGTTGCTAGGCTTTTCTGGGTGAGTGTTAGGGTGTTGCTTGTTGCTTACAGACTTCGTTCATTAATTTCATAATATAAATTCAAATCTTACTTTGAATGCAGCTCAGTTTTTTGAAGGGGTCAAGTTATCTTTTTTTTTTTCATGGAAATGCTTCCCAGCTAGATCTGCACCAAACCAGCATAAATAAGTCAAGACCAGCATGCTGGCCTAATCTAGATTGCATATCAAATTTGAAAATAGGACTCTGAAAATGGTGGAAATACTTCTTTCAAAAACATGTCCTTCACGTGGCTTATCATTGTTTGCAACTGCAATAATAGTTTATTAATCTACCTTTTGTTTTTTGTCAGTTGCTTTGGATAAAAATAGCTTTATGGATTTTCTTTATAAAAAATACAACACAAATTTACAGCAGCATAATGAAAACACTTATTAAATAAGAGACTGTTGGAAATATATTGTGAAGCAACAAGTAACCGGAATATTGATACTTAAGGTAAAATGATGTGCTTGTGAACAGGCCACTGAGAGGCTGTTTAGGAGCTGGAATTGCATTATTAAGAACTGCCACCTAGAGCACATATACGAAAGAGGCCTAGACTTTTCAATTAATGTTACCTATAATATGGTTCTTTGAAATCATGCCAAAATTGGTAGTATAACTGAGAATAAACAGAGACACTATGATATAATTTCACTTGCATCTGACTTAATTTAACTAGTAGTTTTGATTTTGTTGTAGCATTTTATGTTTGTGTTCCTTCATCTGCAAAATACAGCAAAGTGCCCTGCAGGAAGCAACTCATTTCTCACAACTAAAGCTACAATAAAATGTAGAATCAATACAAACAATTAACTATCGCATTAACTATCAACAGTGCTAAAGTAAAATAAAGTCCTTTCACGTCACCATTTCACATGTCGTTGATCTAACACAGTGAATCTCAACCTTTTGGCGTACCGGACCCCAGTCCAATTCAGAACCATCCTCAAGGACCCCCAGAACAAAATGTACTCATCTATGTATCATTTGTGTCTTTGTGAGGACCAAATACAGTCAAGTACAGTCAGAAATACAGTCAGTCAAGTTAGCTGACTTGTCCAGTATTTGGCCATATCATCAGCTATATTGGATTTTTCTTTGTCAAAATATACAACATTTATACAAAAATTCATAATTTATACGGACCCCCTGGCCTTACGTCAAGGACCACTAGGGGTCCACGGACCCCTGGTTGAGAAACACTGACCTAACAGTCTTCACCAGCTGTAGGCAACTCTTTCCTGCAGAGTTTAGCTCCAGCCTAAATCAAACACACCTGAACAAGTTAATGAAAGAAGGAGGAGGATTAGCATCATGCCACGGTTTTTATAAGTCTTCTTTGTGACATCCACCAGCGTATCAAAGATGTGTTCAAAGCTCATGCATTCCCTCTGCTGGTTGGTTTGAGTCTTTGTATAAAATACAGATATTGACACCAAAATAACAAGTATCCAATAACAAGTTATTTTTTATTGAGATTGTATTTAGATGCACAGTTTCAGGAATATATCTATGCAGACAGGTTGAATTCGGAATAGCATGCTAGCATACCTTCTCTTGCCATTTGTTCCATATCCTTTATATGGCTTTTTATTCTATAACATTTTCTATTAACTATTAATGTTAGGAGTGTATTCAGCCTTTTTCGTGGAAATCAATTTGTATTTACCAGATGCTTTTGTAACATGAAGCGACATACAGCTGGAGCAAATTTGATGCCTCACAAAACATTGTGTTACTTCAGGAGTATGATGAGCATAGACTAGTGTTTGTGCCATAGAGCTCACTACGGCAAAACCAGAAGACTGTGGGTTCTTTAGAAATGCACTGTGGAATTTTAAGATAGTGGTTTGCTATTAACGAGTAAATATCCTTACTTGAAGAGACATGTTAGAAACAGTGTAATAGGAACAGCATAGCATATAATTTTTACATCACATTTAGTACTGAATAATTATAAGGGTTACATTGAGTAATACTGATTAGCATGTTAATTCTCTGCTACCATAATGGATTATGTGTAGATGCTGAATGAGCTAAACCGTAGCGCCAGTTGATAATAAAAACATAATTGAACAATATTTCAGTATAGGGAGCAAAATGCACAAAGACAACCTATTACCATTACGCAGAAGAAGAGCAGAAAAGGGCAGCTAGCAACAACAACAACAGGAAGAGCTAACATGTTTGTAGTACTAACATATTACTTAGAAGCCTTCAGGAGTATAAAGTATATGGGTTACATACAAAATCCAAGTGTATTGAATTTGAATCTTCAAATAGAATTACTTTTTTTTTTACTATTTTTCTAAATCATTTTGAGTTTGTTGTTGTTGAGTTTATTGTGTAAGTCTGTCAAGTTGACACAACTAATTTGTGTAGCAATTTCTAATACTGTGTGTATGTGTGAGTCACTTTTATCATTGTCAAATGTTGGCTATAACCTGTACTATGTTGCACATGGAATGCGTCTTGATTCAGATGATGATACACTTTTGGTCATTTAATATTCAACTTGAAATGCTATTATTGTTGATTTTAGTCCTGAAAACTTACGTTGGAATCACCACGCCTCAGTCTTGCATCAGCAGAACGCACAATCTGATCAAATGCCTTGAGAATCAAAACATCAACATTATCGTTTGTGTTAATCTCATTATGATAGTTCTTCACTGGGAAGATGTGGCTCACTGGAACACCCATTTTGGCACTGCACAACTCCATCTGGACAGAAACACAATGCAAAATTGTTTGTAAAACTACAGAAAACAACATACAACATGTATAGATGATTAAATGACCAACCCTCTCTTTGATGATATGGCTTCTGTAGACCATCTTTAGATCATTTTTGACCAGATAACTTGCTTCATCCACTTTAGACATGACAATCACTTGAGGAATCCCTACAATGAGAAAACTGAAAGTGTTTTAATCCAAATGATACAAATCTACATTTTTTTATATATTCCTGCATTTTCCATTTCTCTCATTTTGTCCAAAACAAAGGCAAATAATATTGCATTTTTATTTTTATTGGTTCACTTAAAGCACCTTTATCTATTGTTGAAATGTATTTCAAATATGCACATATGTTAAACTAGTTTCCATGTGGAATGTAGGAACTTTTATATATTACAGTGTTGTGCATAAGAAAGATAAAAATCATAGAAAGTTTTACCTTTATCATTGATGGTCTGGCGGATCTTCCTCAGTTTCTCTGTAATTATCTTATCATCTGCAGCGAATTGGATTGTACTTGCATCTATGATGTAAACTAGGCAGAATACCTGATCAGACAGTGAAGGGTTTTGATTGTAATGTTCACCGTCGCTTGTGGGTGATTTCTCCTTGAACTAGGTTTATGAAATAAAAGCAAAATATAAAAAATGTGAGAGATATTGTACACATTCAAATGTTAATTTTAAATGAAATAAATGTAGTTAATGGGATAGTTCACCCAAAAATAAATGTTGTCATCATTTATTCACGCTCAAGTTGTTCCAAATAGAGGTCTGCGTGGGACTGTTTTTTATATTCCGCACCCACCTGCTCCTGCTATATATTCACTCTTTGTTCACCCGCTGTCCCCTTAGAATAATTTTCGTCTCGACCCGATCGTTCCCGCTAAATTTAGATCTCGTTTCCAGAATCTCACGTTTAAATTTCCACTATTGGAAGAAAGAGAGATGGGCTGACAAATAACAGTGTAGTCTGCACAAAATTGTAAGTTATTTTATTCGTCTTGTCAAGAGTCTTGAATTTATTAACTTTGACTTGAATTTATATGAATTATCTTAAGACACAAAATTAGTTTAATATTTTATGCAACACAGTAGGAAAAAAAGTGTCAGAGCAAATACAAATGTACAAAAATTGCATTCCTTTTTTTAATTTGTCTTGTCAGGATACAATTCGTTTAACATCGACAGCACAATAAAAGCACAATAAAAATAAAAATCTAGGTTGTACAAAAATAGCCTATTAGCTATTTTTATTCGTCTTGTCAAAATACTAAATTCATTTGACATTTTTCTGTTAACACAGTAGGAAAAGTGTTGCAGAGAAAAATAAATAAATAGGACATCTTTCATTTAAAATGATAGGCTAAGCAAAATATAAACACAACCGAGTTGAACTTCCTTCAGGGACAGCGCATCCACACTTTGCTCCATCCTTATTCTGCTCTGTTCTGTCTGAGGGCCGTATATTTACCACAGGTACAGCCTGCTCTGAGCATCGTTATGCACATGCTGCGCACAGACCCTGCAAATAAAACGTGTGACGTTTAAAGCATGCTCGCAGCGCGTGCACAACAGTCCTGAGCGCAAGCTGTACCGGTGGTCAATAAGAATAAAGTGCAGATATGCTGTTCTGAATGAACGTCGGGAACGGGATATTGTTAGATCGCCCGCTCCCGTTCAAATTACACCAGAGTTACCAACCGCTACGCGTTTTATTCGGGAATTTAATCCTGCAGTGCAAAAAATCCGGTCGGGAGAGCCGCGGGAAAGCAGACCTCTAGTTCCAAACCTGTATGAGTTTCTTTCTTCTGTTAAATACAATAGGAAATATTTTGAAGAATGTGTAACACGTTTTTCTCATTCTAGTCAATGCAACCAGCAACTGTTTGGTTACCAGCATTCTTCAAAATATCTTCTTTTGTGAATGTTCATTTTTGGGTGAATGACCCCTTTAACTTTTCATCGAATGTCTTACTTTATATCCCTTCTTCACATGGCCAAATATGTCTGAAATATGGCTGAAAATGTCTTCTATTTGACACTCAGATATTTTTTCAGGTTCTAAACCTTTTATGTCACATAATTCAAAAGGCAAATCTGCATCTTTACTTCTGATGCGGTATGCTCTCAGCTGTAAACAAAGACAGAGAAAAATTGCAAGATATATTTTTAAATATCACACAATGCTTATGATTTTAAACAAATGTCTGGTTTGGTTGATGAGTTGTCTATATTTCCTTAAATCATATTCCTACAGTCTTAGCAGGTACCGTGTGTGCAATATAGATGTCAAATAATGCTTACTTTTTTTGTGGAACTGTGACTGGCGGCTGATCCCAAATCTTCAGCTATTGCTTCATTAACTATTTCTCCTTGAAAGACACTAAGGACAGAGTTAATAAAGCTGGACTTCCCTGCTCCAATTTGTCCAGCCACCAGGATCTTCATGTTTTTCACATCTGGATTACTCAGAGTAAACTTTTCTAGACGTCTTTTCAGCATTTCCTTCTCTCTACAAAAGACAAGAGACAAAATTATCTGCACACTAAATAAATAAAAATAATATACTATATGATAGACTATATGAAAAAAAAAAAAAGCTGGCTCCTTCTGTTTGAGAATTCTTATTTAGGGGTTATTTATTCAGTCAATATGTAATATTTTAGTCAATTTACAGAATTTTTCTAAATTATTATTTTTTAAATCTCCATTTTAAATACATTTATAGTTTGATATTTTGAAACCAGTTATACTTCATTTTATATTTCCAGCCAAAAGGGAACAAAAGCCTGCACACAATGTCCTTCAATGTAAAAAAAAAAAAAAAAACTTAAACAACAAACATTTATTTAGAGGTCAGATATTTCAAAACAAATATGTATTAGACAATGTATATTTTACAGTAGGCCTAAATATAATTTTAGCTATTTGGGCTTTCTACAAATACAACATTAACCATATCTTTGAACAGTCTACTATCTATGATAAGATAGCCCACACACTACATAGTCCACATAACCTTTGTATATGTAGCTTACCTCCAGTCAAATGTCCTCCACGCTTCATCCAGTTCAGTGAAGAAAAAAACAACAACATATAGATTAAATAAACAATTCAGTTATTTAACAATAAATTGGTATTATCTCAATCTCTGAGTCTCAGAATGTATCTATCCCATCTAACACAGATCGTTCTCAGAACTTTTGCTAACATTCTGGCATTCTGTTCAATGTTTTTGGTTTTAATAATGTTTTAAAAACGTTAACGCAAAAACATATTTTGGTGTTAAAGGGGTCATATGATGCGATTTAAATTTTTTAAGCGTTACAAGCTCTTGGTGCATAAAGAAGGTCTGTAAAGTTACAAAGACTAAAGTCTCAAATCCAAAGAGATATTCTTTATAAAAGTTAAGAGTCAACCACACCCTCCTAAAACGGCTCGTTCTAACACGCCCCCACATATCTATGTCACGATGTGGGAAGATTTACATAACGCCACCCAAATGTTCACGCAAAAAAAGAAGGCATAAATTTATTCTAGCTGTAGTATTGTTGTTGCCGCCGCCGCCATGTCGTGAAGATGCTGTGTGTTTCGTTGTGAAAGCGAAACTACTTTGTTTGGTCTTTCAAAAGAGGACACGACTAGAAATCAGTGGTTAAGTTGTATTTACAACACTGTTCCAGAACACTTCAACCCAAATATTCAGATGTGTCCAGCGCATTTTATGGAGGACTGTTTCCTCCATAAGGTTACGATAGTAACCGGAGACGTTCCCTCTCGAGCTTTCACGAGTCATCACGGAGACATTTCTCCGTTATGGGAACGATATTCAATCCTTCCGTGAGAGAGGCTTACGAGCAGCCTGTACAAGTCACATACTCAGCGAAGATAGAACACACAATTCCCACAACCAATAGCGATGCTTGCTAGGCGGGCTCGCAGCCGATAGGTGGAGACAAGCCAATGAGCGTCTAAGGCCCAGGTATACGAAATTTGCATATCTGGTCAGTGATAACGTATGCTGCGCTGAGAAACAGGGCAGAAGCAACAACAGCCACATTATTGTGAGGGGGGGCTGCACAGAGATAACGGTGTTAAGCAGCAGTATAACACATAAGATGATGATGGTACACCAATCGAATTAGACATTGAATAGCAGGAGCTGCACTGAGTGCAGGGCAGACAACAGTAACAATAGCATATAGGGCTGCGCAGAGTAGTTACTGTGCGAGGCAGCAAACACGCATGTATAGAGGTAGCATAAACGTGAATCAGTCTATCACTCTATCACACCGAGTAACCAGCGCGATATTCCCGGAACAGTTTTCCACGCGCTCAAGGACTGACATAGCGGTTTTAGCCTTTTTCCTTGGTCGTTGGATGCGCCGGTGAGTGCTGCGCAGCTATAACATGTGTGAGCAGCGGCTCTGCACCGCTCTGAGGTGGGGCAAGCAGCGCTACATTGACTGAGCGAGGAGGAAAGAGCTCTTTTGTGCACATGTATGCATTTTTTAATGATCCCACACACACATCAAACACAATTTTGAGACAGCTTTGGGGCTGGGCCAATTGTGTAGGCTACTCTTCCCTCCTCTCCAGGCTGTCAGGACGACGGCTTGGCAGCTGACGGTGGGCGGGAGCCTCTTCCCGGGTCCCTTTACTCTTTTCTCCGCACATCCGGGTCTTGGCTGCAGTGGTCGTGGGCCTGGTGTCCCTGCACTGCGATGAGCCGTGCGCCAAAGAAAACCTCGATCTCGCGTCATAACAAGACTCATTGCTTGCATGACGCGCATTTTAACCGGTGTGGGCGGCGGCATCTGCGCCTGTCACTACAGACTGTGAATGGCTATACGACCTAGTTAAGCACCACTTCGTAGGGGCGTGAATAACTGACGTAATAGTTCAGCGAAATCTGGAAGGCTGATAAGACGCGCGCCTGGGCATCAGGTGGCTCCTCGCCTTTGCACGCTTTTCCAAGCAGGGGCATCAGGTGACTCCTTGCCTTCGTGCGCTTTTCCAAGCAGGGGCATCAGGTGACTCCTTGCCTTCGTGCGCTTTTCCAAGCAGGGGCATCAGGTGACTCCTTGCCTTTGCACGCTTTTCCAAGCAGGGGCATCAGGTGGCTCCTCGTCTTTGCACGCTTTTCCAAGCAGGGGCATCAGGTGACTCCTTGCCTTCGTGCGCTTTTCCAAGCAGGGGCATCAGGTGACTCCTTGCCTTCGTGCGCTTTTCCAAGCAGGGGCATCAGGTGAGTTGTCGCCGCACTGATGAGGGGCTGGTATCGTGTGAATGAGTGAGGAGCCAGTGATTTTGCTTTGCACACGGCAGAACAGCGCTCCCAGGCGGGGAGCTGCACACTTTTTAGACAGTGGGTCGTGCGGTATCTGCGGCGACATGAGAACCCTTAGCTCCAGTATCTACACTCGGCTCTCCGCTCCGCCATGGAAGGGGGATGTGAGAAGCCGGGCTGATGTCCTGCAGTTTCTATGGGTGAGAGGAATGCGGACATTTTGTCGGCATGAGTCCTTATGGTCCACCACTGATAGAGGGCAGACGGACTCATCTGGCATCTGAAGAAAAATGTCATACTCACCTGAACGCTGCAGAGGAGCGGCAATCCAGGCACCGCCCTCTGATGAGCGAACCTTAAGTGAGCTGTAATAGTTTATAAGCCATATTCTTAGGTTATTCAGCAAAGTGAAGGAGAAGATTCTGACATAATTGTCGCGTGCACCGCATTTTATACTGCCTCTCGAGCGCGTCAGTATTTGCATGCGATTTGCATACTTCGCGACAATTGGCCAGTCATTTGGACTGGCGTGAGCCAATAGGACTTCAGGAAAGGTTGGAAGGGAAGGAGTTCCCATAACGGAGAAATGTCTCTGTGATGTCTCATGAAAGCTCGAGAGGGAACGTTAGGATCCCGCTCTAGATTACTCGCGGAATGTTTTTCGAGTCACTCGCGCGAATAAAAACAGCGCGATCAACCATGGTGAAGATAACTAAAATCGCTGTTTTGTACCTGTTATCAAAAAGTCCCAAATACAATAGAAAGCCAAATGCCGAGGGGTCTGGGTTCACAGCACCATCCAGAGGAGCATGAGTAAAGTTAGGATCCTGTATTAATGTGTGTGTTACATTTTACTACTGTACATAGTCACTGTTATTACTATTATTTTTATTATTGATAGCAGCATCTCTGTAGCCATGCTAATAAAATACTGAAATAATGCTCTCTTCTATTGTCTGATTCAACTGGACCTGTCAAGAACATCTTCACTGATTGGCTTGCTCGAGACCGCGTCATGCGAATTTTCCACTTGAGTTGAAATTTGTGAACTTGCGCGAAAGACGCGATTGAGGCGAATATCGTGCGTTCCGCGTCATTCGCGTCGCCCGGCGCGAATTCGCCTCTATTCGCGTCTTTGCGTTGCTCTCTACTCGCGCGAATAATTACATTCGCGTCTGGTGTGAACACACTCGCTGCGTCCGAAATCGCATACTGCTTAGTAGGTACTACATTTAAATTTGAACGTACTACTCGACCGTTAAAACAGTACGTTCTATATAGTATGAATGCGAGTAGTTTTCGAATATGACGCCTCCTCTCGCGTGGCCTCATGGGATAGTAAAGTGTCCATCCTATGCATGCTATGGAATTCGGGCGGAAGTAGTAGGTCATCCGGGTACTTCTCGCCTACTGTTTTTCGAATACTATGAATTCGGACATACTACTCGCCTCGCATACTGTTTTTCGCCTGCTATATAGTATGGAAGTATGCGATTTCGGACGCAGCGACTGTTAGTCCGCTAGACCGAAAGTGCACATGAAGTGTTCCATTTGGGACAGGGCCTTTGTCACTTTGTTTTTCAGAAGGGTGCTTGGTTCGAGCGCCCCCTGAATGTTGAGACAGAACGAGTTAAATAGGTGGTACTGCACATTTAATCGCCGACGCCCTTTCGGTCTCCCCTGCCCCTCCGAAGGTCTGTGTATGCCACTGCAGTATACCACAACAGCCACAACAGCGCAATTGAGCGCTGTTGTTTGCTTCAATCACAGATTAGATTTGTGTATGTTACATACATTAAATAGATCATGTATGTGAGTGTAATTATCATTACAATACTTTATTTATTTGCTATTATTTTATTTGCTTATTTCTGTTTCAGAACCACGCCCATGCTTGCAATGTAACACTCTTATTTGGACATTGTATGGCCATACTGCTAAAGTTCAGTTAAATACCGCAGGTTCAGTCTGTATTCTAATCACAGACACCTGGGAGTGACTACAGGATCCACGCAGACTCAATCAAGTCATTCAAATAGACTTTTACATGCAGTCGTTTAATTCTGAATATCGTAAGTTAATTTTGTTGGACTGATGCATTTTTTGAATTTATGCATTTGAATAGATCACATTTGATTAAATAGAAAAGTAAATTAAGTTAAAAGATGCATCAGTTATCAGAGTCAGAGACAATCCCATTATTCTATGCAGTACTTACCTGGTATTGAATCACTTCCTCCCATTTGTAATGTTGTGTCGTTTGAACAGAGTAATGTGAAGAATCACAGAACTATATTTACTGTCTTGTGCTCCTGAAGGATGTGCAGGTGTGATGTGATGGCAGCTCTGGTCAGAGGGTATATTTATACATGCAGGTCTAACTTTCAGTTTCACTTTAAATAACAGATTGGAAAGGAAAGGAAGCTCTCATGATTATAATGGGTGCAGGTCAGCATTTTCTCTGAATAATTACATTTCCCAAAACAACTGTTTTGATAGAAAACTTGGAATATAGCATTATGGAGTTATACCTTCATGTGTTTTTTCTTTGCAGATCTATTAGATTCATTGGTTCAAGTGTTTACAATGTTTTTGTGTTCTGTGATGGCAGCTCATATCTGAGGCTATATTTATCTATATTCCCTGTAGTAACATTATTTTCCATAGTTACCTTAAAAAATGAAAACACAGAACTAAACATGCAGATTATTATGACCAATAATATGTTATATATTTTCTAAATAAATCTTGCCTATAAATGTCTTGGTCATATTTCAATTCAAAATCAAAAGAAAAAATATTATTGGCATTTTACACATACATGCATAGCATATTATTTGCATAAGTTGATATATGTCACTAAAATACTTGTATAACATGTCTGATTGACAGAGCCAAGGTAATAAAAAATAACAAGAACAAAATTGAAATTATACAAATAAAAGGATTCTTTATTATGGTAATTTTGAAATGGGACAAGTTAAAAAGAAATTAGGACTGTATGGAGAAAGTATGGTAATTGTATGGAGAAATTATATGAAAGTGAGAAGTAAAAAATTATTTATAAAAAATTACTGTTTTTGAATCATTCACCAAATAAGCATTTCTTCCTTAAAGCCCTGTGAAATCAAATAATGCAATGAATCTCAATGAATTACTGAGTGCAGCAAGAAAACACTTGGAATTAAGCTGATTTAATCCTTAAAAAATTATCTCCATGTTTTTTTTTTTTGTTGTTTTTTTTGTCGCACTGTATTTTAAAATGTTTAAAACCAAGTAATGATTCATAAAAAAGACTCAATGTGAAATAAATCTCATCTCATCTCTCTCCCTCTCTCTGCTGTTTCGATCATGGATGGTTTTCCTATAAAGCACATGACTTTCAGAAAATGGGTGCTGGCTACAGTATAAATATCTAATGATCCATTCTTCAAGTTTTTCTGGACAGCTGAAGAAAGACGGACTGTATAACTAGATCTATTTTACTGAATTATGATCATAAACTGAATTATGTCTGATCACTGGACTTTATTAATGCATTTTTAAAGACTAGATTAAGGACATAATATTTTATACACATTGCATAAGCAATATGTGTATTGAATGCTAACACTATTGCTCTTCACATAGACTTTAAATTTAATAATAAATTTAGCAATAAGTTGGAGAGAGAGAGAGAGAGAGAGAGGACCGCATTAACATTCACTGACATCAAGTTTCAGATTTATTCTAGTTGTTTTGAAATGAATTATTTCCCAACAGTTGACCTATTTGAATTAACAGTATTAAATAAAATGGGGTAGAGGTGGGGGAAGAGGTTGATGGGGTTGGTATAAAATAATGTTTTAAATAAAATAAAGTTCAGTGTCTTGCTCAAGGGGAGCTCAGTCGTGGTTGCTGAAGGTGGATGAGAGAGCTGTTCATTCACTCCCCCCATCTACATTTCCTGCGTGTACTGAGACTCGAACCTGCGACCTTCGAGAAGTCCAACTCTAAACATTAGGCCACATAATTTAATTAAAGTTCCGCAGGTAATCGAGCAGGGTGGGTCACTGCTTCTTCTCATATTCCTAATGGACACACAAAAACAGAAAGGGAGAAACACAGAATCTTGGAGAGCGGGTCGGATGCTGATTCATGATGCTGAGAGGATGGAGCTCGGTCTGTGTCTCGTGATTTATGAAGGACCCGACTGCAGCCTGCAGAGAGGGGCGGGGCTATCCATGGGTGCCATTCTGTGTGCCAATGAGAGTAGAAAAGGGGCGGGGCGACATGTGTAGCTCCTCCCTCTGCAGACTGCTGTCAGATCCTTCTAGAATCGCGACACACAGACCAAGCTCCCACTCAAACACTGCTGCTTTTTTTTCTTACCGGTTTTATGGGTTTTCTCCCATTGTGGAATGCTAATTTGCTTATTTAATTATTATAAAGTAATATATTGTGTTATAAATTATAAGAGAAAAGGACCAAAACCCGGCATTGACTTCATGGATAAATTCTCAAGGATAACATACTTTGCAAGAACATTTTTTATGCAATATATTTTATCAATAAAAACAAAGTAACACAAAATAATCTTAAGCAACATTATACACAAAGTGATAAAGTAGTCTGTTCCATACACATACAATTACTCCATGTAACATTTACTGTCAAAAATGGAAATAAAATGTTGAATTGTATTTGGAAACACTAAGGTCCGTGTGAGAAATTACAAGTGCACAATGCACATACTAAATATTGCAAATAAATAAAAGTGAGACTAACTATGCACAAGTTATTCAGGAAAAAAAGCCTTTGTATACTCTTTTATAGTCTTTGGATTCCTCTTTTGTAATGCACATTATAAAATGAACATCAGAGCCCTCTGAAAGTTGAAAAACAAAACTCTAAACTAAGGTCTTTTCATGTAATTTCTCTAGTCTATTTGATAAACTATTTTTAACATAATTTTTATTGGCTTTCTCTGACTTCAAAACCTTCAAACTTCAAGCTTTGCAATGCCATTTTTAAACTTTCAGACCTGGTTTTGAAAAGCCAACATCAAAGTTTGTCATCAAACTTTACTCATCTAGTTTAATTTGTATTTTATTTAGCAACACATTTGCTTTGTCAGCTAGACTCCTCATTCATGCACCCAGTCGTGACAGAAACCCAACTGTCTTCAAAAGGGTAGGACTATGTTATTATGCACTGTAAACTGTGACTCTGTATTTACTTGTTTTGTTTATTTGACATTTAGACAACCCATTCAGTTATGATTTAAATGGTAAATTATGCTTCATTTAGTTTAACAAAACAAAAATAGATATAGTAAAAATCTACAGATAAAAGTGTCAATTTATGAAAGTCTGTAAGTAAAGTAGCTTGGGCTGAATTGGCAAGTCTCCTTAAAGGTGCCATAGAATGCATTGATACAATATTTTAACTTGTTCTCTGATTTCTACATTGAAGGTATGTGGCTTAGGTAAGGGCAAACAATCTCCAGAAACGGTTTTACATGTCCATTTACAACCCTAGGATTTGTCCCTAGAATGAAATGCTCTGTTTTTACCTTATTTGGAAGGGTCATGAATAATAAAGTTGAGCTCTGCTCTGATTGGCTGTTTCACAGTGCGGCTCATTTCAGTAGCTCACACAGCAGGAAGGAAACACAGGTAAAATATATATTTCAATACTGCCTCTCGCAGTTATATCGTTGGGTAATTATACTGTATATAAAATGCGGGCATCAGGGAGCCGCTATTAATATGCGGGGCATTGAAACTGCTTTTGAATGCATGATCGCTTATACTTTAGTGATGTGACGCGCCTCAGAGCCATGAACAAGAATCTCATCAAATTTTATGAGATTGCTAGATAACATCACTGTGGAAAGTAATTTCAGCATGTTTGCATGATATCAAAATTTGGCTTTTGGCACAACACCAGCCACTGGTATCTTGGTATCTCGCCCAGATTCGCATTGCATTAGTAAAATATACATTAAATATAAATATAACTGACTTTCTTTCTTTCTCATGGAATGTAAAATCTCACATTTGATGATTTGTACGTCATTTACACATGACCATATTTACTGTTGTTGTGTTTTCTGTGCTTTACATTAAGAAAAGCAACTTAATTAAAGATGGGTATCCTGCTTGATAAAATCTGCAAACAAGTACAGACAATTTGAAACAATCTGACCCATATAGAAAAATGACCTTCAGTGAGAGAGACAAAAACAAACCCCATAAAATCATTCTGCTGGTGGGAGAAACAGGAACTGGAAAAACAACCCTGATCAATGTGATGATCAACCACATGTTGGGTGTTCAGAGAAAAGACAAGGTTTGACCCGTTTCAACACAACCCATGTGATGATCATAAACTCCACTCTTTTACAACACTTACCTGGAAGAGACTATCGTGCTATTTCTCCTTTGTCAGAACTCAATTCTCGCTTGAGAAAAGAGAAAGAAATCAGCGATCACTGAAGACCGAAGAGAACAAGAATTTAACAAGGATTTATGAGATGGGAAGTTTGTTTCTGATCAGACAGCAGATCTTTGTGAATCTCATGGTTATTCATTTTTGAAACGATCGAACAGAAACTGAGAGTAAAGGTCAGACTGCTGGAGCTCGAACAGAGAAAATGGCTTCTCTACATGTGTTTGCTGAAGAGCTTTCTTGTCCTGTGTGCTGTGAAATCTTCAAGACTCCTGTTCTTCTGTCATGTAGTCACAGTGTCTGTAAAGAGTGTCTTCATCAGTTCTGGAGGACTAAAGAAACTCAGGAGTGTCCTGTCTGCAGGAGAAGATCCTCAAAACCCGAACATCCACTTAATCTTGCGTTGCAAAACCTGTGTGAATCGTTCCTGAAGGAGAGAAATGAGAGCCGTTCATCAGGATCTGAGGAGATCTGCAGTTTACACAGTGAGAAACTCAAACTCTTCTGTCTGGAGGACAAACAGCCGGTGTGTGTGGAGTGTGTTACTTCTCAACAACACATCAATCACACATTCAGACCCATCAGTGAAGCTGTTCCATCATATACGGTAAAAGGGATTTATTTCTGAGGAATAAAGCTTGTCATAAACATGCACATTTCTCAGTACCATTTTACTTATGTGTTTTATATAAATGAACATATTACAGAAATCTCTGATGTTTTAGATTTTTAATTTAAAATTCTAAGAGGAGCACTATCACTGATGTTCTTACCCAATAAAATTATAGAAAACATTAAAGGAGAGATTGAGAAAACCGGACAACACAACAAGCTAAGACTTGATTCTTTTGACATATTTACAAATTTAATTCCAACAGCTGATTTGGCAATCCCATTGACTAGCACTCACCTTCCACAATTTTAGCAAATTAGCTCTGGCGAACACAGACAATGTGATTAGTATTCATGAGCCCAACATCCTGTTAGCATGACAGGGTAAAGCTTTATAATAACTAATTAAATATAATGCTTAACAGATCATTAGTTAATATATATTCACATAGCTAGAAATATGAGATAATGTGCTTGTTAATGTTTACTAATAAACTTATTAAACATTACCTAATTATCAACAGATAATTATTTCATGTAAAAGAAAATCCTTACAAATGTTATTAAACTTTCAATTCATTCTGAAAATCTACAAATTATTTTGACATGTTATACAATGATTAAAAACTTTTGTTCATGTACAACACTTTTGCTGCTATTGGTGTGTGATACGGTAACGTTAGAGTCAGGTTTGGTGGTATAGGTAGGTTTACGGGTTGGGTACAGGATGCACAGGATTACATTACTATCAGGGAACAAGGTTCAATCTGTTTATTACATTGTTCTGATAAATGAACAAGAGTTTTCTTGAAACATTTATTTGTTTTCTGCTGATGTATGATTCAAGGAATACCCTGTTTAATGATGTACTACTAATATAAGTGTTGAGGCTATAAAAACATGTTTTGCACCCAAATTACAATGTGCGTTATGTCTTTAAGAAGCATTTAGCTAAACTTAACTAACCACCCTTTACATTGTTACAGCAGCTAAAAGTCCAATGCCCATAAACATCCTAAAAGATCAGTAATCATTTATAAACATTTACAGATGATGAATAGTTTCAACTTTAGACTGAGTACTGCAAAAACATGCACAAATCATTAATAAATGATTTATAAAGATGTGTATATCGGGTGAATTCAGGTCATTTGGGGCACATTTTGCCATCGAGATGACTGCTCATAAAGGTAGCCTATGATTAGTAGACATTTATAAACATTTACATTTAAAGTTGAATGACATTTATAGGCATTTCAATTTACAAAAAAATGATCTGTTAAACATAGAAAATGTTTAATAAGTAAACATGAACAAACACATGATCTCATATTTCTAGCTATTTGAATGTATATTAATTAATGATCTGTTAAGTATGCCTTTGCCTTTTGCTGTGAAAAAATGCTCTATCTCACACAGAGACAAGCAGAGTGATACAAATAGTGAACAGCAACCTGTTGATACTAGTGAAATATCAGCACTTCCTGGAAAGCCTCTCAGCCAATCAGATTCGAGGAGTGTAACGAACGAGGTGTAGTGACAACCGAGTTGAGGATCCAAATGCAGGCTTTATTTGTAAACGTGGTCAGACAGGCAGGGTCCAGCACCAGCAAACAATAATATCCCAGGCAAAGACAAAGAGTAATCCGTAAACAGGCAATGGTCAGGGCAGGCAGCAAAACAATCATAAAAACCAGATAAACAGTCCAAGATCCAAAATACACAAAGGCAAGGCAAGGCAAGGCAAGGCAAAACAAGGAAACACGGGCAGGATAACAGAAACTAGGAATTGAACGAGGCGTAGTGACAACCGAGTTGAGGATCCAAATGCAGGCTTTATTTGTAAACGTGGTCAGACAGGCAGGGTCCAGTACCAGCAAACAATAATATCCCAGGCAAAGACAAAGAGTAATCCGTAAACAGGCAATGGTCAGGGCAGGCAGCAAAACAATCATAAAAACCAGATAAACAGTCCAAGATCCAAAATACACAAAGGCAAGGCAAGGCAAGGCAAGGCAAAACAAGGAAACACGGGCAGGATAACAGAAACTAGGAATCATTACAGGCTAAACAATCACCAGCAAAGGGTTCGAGTGTGTGTGCATCTTTTAAAGTCCTTCTAATGTGAGACAGCTGTGAACTGATGATGAGAACTAATGAGTGACAGGTGATGCAATAGATGATGAGTCCGGCAAAGGATTATGGGGAATGTAGTCCAGGGTGAATGGCAAAAGTCAGGGATGGAGTGCCCACTGGTGGAGCTCAAGGGCACTCCAGTTGGTGATCGTGACACGGAGAGGGGATAAAAACTTTAAAGCACAACCACTATAATTCAACAATTAGAAAATTACATTTAATATTTAAGGGGGAAGAGACGAATACAAATAAATATATAATGCTTGCCTTTTCTGGGTGGAGTTATGTGAAAGGGCCTTTATTGTTAGGGATGTTTATGTTTATCATTTGATTATGATTTATAAATATAACATTGTTCACCATTTATACATGTTCATCTATATTTATTTATTTATTTGTTTGTTTGTTTTTTATTGTGTATTGCTTTTTATACAGAACATAAATGATCTCATCAAGAAAAGCATCTTAATTAAAGATGGAAATCCTGCTCGATACCGTCTGCAAACAAGGAGAGACAATTTGAAATTCTCTGAATCTTGTAGAAAAATTACCTTTGGAGAGAGAAATAAAGACAAACGAAAGAAAAGCAAAAAAGACAAAACCATTCTACTGGTGGGAGAAACAGGAACAGGAAAAACAACCCTGATCAACACGATGGTCAACTACATGTTGGGTGTTCAGAGAGAAGACAAGGTTTGGTTTGAGATCACAGATGATCAGAGCGACCGAACATCAGTTCACAGTCAGACCTCCAGCATCACTGTTTATGGGTTTTATCTACAAGAGAGTCTGATCCATTTAACAATCATCGACACTCCAGGATATGGAGACACACGTGGAGTTAAGAAAGATAAAGAGATCGGTGAGAGTTTGCTCAGTTTAAGTAAATCTGAAGAAGAGATTCATGAAATACATGCAGTGTGTCTGGTGATTAATTCAACCCAAAATCGACTCTCTGACAGACAAATATACATATTTGATGCTGTTCAGTCTTTATTTGGAAGAGATATTGCTGACAACATCATCTTGCTCCTCACACACTCAGATGGATTGCGTCCTAAAAATGCCCTGAGGGCTGTTAAAGAGGCTAACATCAAGTGTGCAGTAAATGAGCAGAATCAGCCCGTGTTTTTCCTGTTTAACAATTGTCAGACAGACGCTGCTGATGAAGAAGATGCTGAAGATACTGAAGAACATGAACAGAGGCTGGATCAATCATTTAATCTCAGCTTTGGAGGAATGAAACGATTGTTCGAGATTCTTGACACACTACAACCAAAATCACTGAAGATGACTCGAGATGTGCTGCAGAAACGGAAGCAGCTGGAGGCAAATGTCTCCAATTTACGATCACGAGTTCAAATGATGGAACTAAAGCAGAATGAGCTGAAACAAACTCAAGCAGCTGTGGAGCAGAACAAGCAAGATGTCAAAGCAAACAAGAACTTTGAGTATGAAGTTGAAGTGCCCTACAAAGAATGGGTTGATATTGATCCTTCTAAAGCCAGGGCGGCGATGTGCTGCACCGTCTGTGAGGAGAACTGTCATTATCCAGGATGCTGGTGGACCAGTGATCTCTCGTGGTGCAGTTCGATGAGAAAGAATCACTGTACAGTGTGCACTAATAAATGCCACTACACCAAACACATCAAATCAGCAAAAATATATGAAACAAAAACAAAGAAGAAGACGAGGACATATGAAGATTTAAAGAAGAAATATGAAGACAAAATTGGTGTGTCTTTGGTCAAGATGCTGGAAGAAGAACTGCAAGAATTAGAGAAAGAGAAAATAAAGCTGGTGATGGAAGCTTTCGGCTGTGTGGAAAGTCTGGAGAAGATCGCACTCAAGACTGATTCTGTGTTCACACTTCAGCACATTGATGTTCTGATTGAGAAGCTGAAGGAAATCAACGAGTCTGAAAAGGCCAAAACACTGGAAGATATCAAGAAGAGAGCAGGAGACGTAAAGCATGGAGCATTGAATTACTTAACAGGATTCTTTAAAAATAAACTCAAATAATGCCTCAGCTCAAATCATGATGAAAGTCTGAAAACAGCATCCTGAACATATTTTTGCTTCTTTCAATAGCATGACCTTAATATGATGTAAAGTGTGATTGTAATCGCAGTGTTTTATGAATGTAAAAAATTTTCTATCATCATGCTTGCTTTTATTTCCCTCATTTGTAAGTTGCTTTGAATAACCTGCATCCGCTTAAGTAATTGATGCAAAATACTGCAGCGATTACTATAATTATTTTCCTGCAGTGAAGCAGAAATTGACAGCAGCATAATGTAAACAGCTTCTACTGTGAGATACTGTTTAAAATACTGCAATAATATTGTGAAAGAATATAGTTATTTATCATAAGATGATGTGCATGTAATCATGATCACTATAGGCTGTTTAGAGACAGATTTAGCTGTATTCATTCATATTAATAAGCGCTGCCATCTAGAGGCCATATGAGAAAATATGAAATGCTATCACTTGTATTACACTTAGGCTACATAAATAAATTCATTAAACGAGCAGTTTTGTTTTGGCTCTGTGTTTTATCTGTGTTCATTCAACTGCAAAATACTACAGTAAGAGTCTAATATTATTATTGTTTTTCTTTAAGACACATTTCCTTAAATCTCTAACACATTTCTAAAACACTTAATTGTAAACTTTGACCTGAAATGACTCACAATGAATGACTCAAATGCACACAATAATCCAAAAATAATCATGACATCACAGAATGAATATGGCTTTTCATAACAATTTCTTCAAGTTTAGAATTTTGCAACACAATTCTACTGTCATCACCATGAATGACAGGAAATATGCAGAATATAAAGAATACTGACAAACTGTAAACAATTGCTAAATGTACAGTTTTAATTTTGTGCTTACAGTAGCTGTTGT
>NW_015507192.1:45236-58552 GCF_001515645.1 Sinocyclocheilus grahami
CAGGGGCATCAGGTGACTCCTTGCCTTTGCACGCTTTTCCAAGCACGGGCATCAGGTGACTCCTCGCCTCAGTACAGTATTAAATGTGCAGCAGTGGGAAAACTCAACTACACCATAGACAGTGATGTGACACGCCTCAGAGCCATGAACAATAATCTCATCAAATTTTATGAGGTTGCTAGATAACATCACTGTGGAAAGTAATTTCAGCATGTTTGCATGATACCAAAATTTGGCTTTTGGCACAACACCAGCCACTGGTATCTCGCCCAGATTCGCATTGCATTAGTAAAATATACATTAAATATAAATATAACTGACTTTATTTCTTTCTCATGGAATGTAAAATCTCACATTTGATGATTTGTACGTCATTTACACATGACTATATTTACTGTTGTTGTGTTTTCTGTGCTTTACATTAAGAAAAGCAACTTAATTAAAGATGGGAATTTGGCAATCCCATTGACTAGCACTCACCTTCCACAATTTTAGCAAATTAGCTCTGGCGAACACAGACAATGTGATTAGTATTCATGAGCCCAGCATCCTGTTAGCATGACAGGGTAAAGCTTTATAATAACTAATGACTCACAATGAATGACTCAAATGCACACAATAATCCAAAAATAATCATGACATCACAGAATGAATATGGCTTTTCATAACAATTTCTTCAAGTTTAGAATTTTGCAACACAATTCTACTGTCATCACCATGAATGACAGGAAATATGCAGAATATAAAGAATACTGACAAACTGTAAACAATTGCTAAATGTACAGTTTTAATTTTGTGCTTACAGTAGCTGTTGTCATTTGAATATAATCTGTATTTCAGTCAGTGGAAATCTGTCATATGAAACAGAGAAATCAAACACATTGAACAGCAGTCTAGAATAGGGGGGGAAAGAATGAAATTCAAATGAAAACATGTTATCATCAACAGAAAACGCTCGCTGCAGCAGGAGCAATGACAGGATCAACACTTCTCTATGAAGCTCTCAGAAACTCAAAGAGGATCTTGAATTGTGCTGAGAAACACTGAAGCCTATGAGCCAAACATTGCAATTGAGCATCAGCTTTTTAGCAAAAACGCAGTTTACGTCCGAAAATACTTTGTATACAACATTTTTTAACACTGATCTTAAGATCTACATCGACACTTAAAAAAAATTTTTTTAAACAGAACTAAACATGCAGATTATTATGACCAATAATATGTTTGATCTTTTCTAAATAAATCTTGCCTATAAATGTCTTGGTCATATTTAAATTCTAAATCAAAAGAAAAAATATGATTGGCATTCTACACATACACGCATAACATATTACAATGTTTACAATGTTTTTGTGTTCTGTGATGGCAACTCATATCTGAGGCTATATTTATCTACAGGTATATCACTGTAGTAACATTATTTTCCATAATGTTTTGGTCATATTTAAATTCTAAATCAAAAGAAAAAATATTATTGGCATTTTACACATACATGCATCGCATATTATTTGCATAAATGTCTCTCATAGTTGAGGTATACCTATGATGAAAATTACAGGCCTCTCTCATCTTTTTAAGTGGGAGAACTTGCACAATTGGTGGCTGACTAAATACTTTTTTGCCCCACTGTATGTCACTAAAATACTTGTATCAAATGACAAGTAAATAACAAGAATGCAATTTTAAATAAAATGATACTTAACTGGTAATTTTGAAATGGGACATACAAGTTGAAATGAAATTATAATTTAATATAAATATAGGACTGTATGGAGAAATTATATGAAAGTGAGAAGTAAAAACAAAATTAGATGACAAAAGTGCAATTAGACCGCATTTAAATTGCAGAACAGTGGAGGTGAATCGAAGTATATCACAGATTTACAGTTGTCTGCGTTTTCAATCGTTAAAATAATCATTTAAAACTGCTAACAAGTCTAAAGACAAGTGTACATCATTATTTCAGTATCTTGAAGCTCTTCTGTCCAAGCAGATTTTTTTTGTACTCAGAATTATGGTTTATGACAATGAGCGTCTGGCGAAATCAAGCGTGATGCCATGAATCGATCAGAATCAATCAGAGGTGTAAAGAGTACCTAAAACCATACTTGAGTAAAAGTACAGATACCTTACAGTGAACATTACTCCACTACACCAATTCCAAAACAACTTGAGTAAAAGTCTTAGAGTATCTGATTTTAACAGTACTTAAGTATTTTACTTATACTAAATATAGGCTCAAAGATACACTAGTCAAAGAGACATGCCAGTGAAAAACTATAATGTTGTGGAGAAGCTGCGGAAAACAGGCAGAGGCAATGATCTACAGGTGCATCTCAATAAATTAGAATGACGTGGAAAAGTTCATTTATTTCAGTAATTCAACTCAAATTGTGAAACTTGTGTATTAAATAAATTCAGTGCACACAGACTGAAGTAGTTTAAGTCTTTGGTTCTTTTAATTGTGATGATTTTTAAATCATAACTTGAACGGTGGTCTCGCGCTGATGACGTCAGCATCCAGGTAGGCACGCCCAGGGCACGCGATTCATACACCCACAGTGGGTTATGATTGGTCGACTGACAGGCTCAAATCGGATTGGCTAAAGAGTATGAGTGTCCCGCGTGGGAGGAGTTCGCTGCCAGGAAGGTCTCAAAAATACACTCACAAATCCAAGGCGATTCACATTCACAGCCCATGATAAACTCCTGAATTTTAAACATTCAAAAATTTTGTACACAGTTGTACATCTGTGAATGGTGTTTTGCATTTGTGAAACGTATTTTATGAATATATATTCTTATTTTGTGCATGTGAATTGGTTTTTGTGAATATATATATTTTTTCGTGCAGGTGAATTAGTTCTCATGCATGTGAATTGGGTTACGCATGTGTGCATCGTGTCTTTTGCGTGAATTATTATTGAGATCATTCTGGCTCCATAGAATTAGGCTACCTATTTGCTCATGCACGAGCAGCTCCGTTTCATCTCTGGAGACGGGTTCTGTCTTTGCGCTTGCAAATTCCGCCGTGTAAATAGCAAATCCGCCATGGCACGAGCGCAACTGCCTCTTAAAGGGAATGGAAGATTACTCTCTGATTGGTTTATTGCACGTTAAGCCCAAAAAACACCCATAACTCATTAAGAGATTAGGGACAACCCGTTTAGACCATGCGCCCGAGCGCGCCGACCGTTATCCCGTCGTTAAACTAGCAAAAGTGGATTCGGACATGCCCCGAGTGCAGCTGCGCCGTGCACTTTAGGCCTTCACTTAGATCATTAAAATAGGGCCCTTGATATGCAAGCATCATGACATCACTGTCAAGGACATCATGGTGTCTTCCCCTATGCAAGCCAGGAGGCAGATTCTGCACCCTCGGCCGCAGCTGTGGTCTCTATGGGCCTACCTGTTCAATACCTACAATCTCATTGTAGCCACGATAAAGCGCTACCCAGATAGCAAGCAACCACAGAAAAGATGTTAAATCAGTGTTAATGTGTCAACATTTTTGCAGCAGTAATTTGTGTTTATCTGTGTTCATTCAGTTGCAAAATACTACAGTATCCCTGCGAGAATCAACATTACAGTTTTTCTTCATTGCTCAGACACATTTTAAATCTTCTTTGAAAGGTTTTTCCAAAGCAATTGTCTTCATTATGTTACAAACAGTATGCCCACTTTTTGGACATGACTATTTTTATGATAAACGAGCAAGATTTAATTTGATGATTATAAGACATATGCTAACTTATGTGTCTGCATTAAAACATTTTAGATTGTGAATGATTTCTGGTTCATTGCTTTGACAACCTCTTTAGTGATGCTGAGTTTTGTTTGTCACAGTCGGTCTACCTGGACCATTCTGTATAAAAAATAACTGTTCCCACAAATCACATGACCTTCAAGAAAAGGGTGTTGCCTTCAGTATAAATAAGCTTCTGATGCAGTTGTTTGCAGATTCTCAATGTCAGCTGAAGAAGGACAGACCTAAATTGTAAGTAGAGCCATTTTAAAAATGAATGAGCGGAATTACGGTCTTAAACTGTATTAAGTCTAATGATTGTCAATATATTATTTACAGTGTGTGATAGAAGATAACACGTTATACACAAAGAATATAGCAATTTCTTTATTTACACAGTACATTTTATGCTAAAACAGTTTGTATAGGATTTTAATTAAATTTAGTAACATAATAATTTGTGATATCTCAAATCTGTATCATTATATACATTATTTAATGTTAAGATATTTGCTGATTTACACAATACTAATTAATATCTAACTATAACAAGTTTTGATGTTCCTTTGAAACAACTATTTATTTATGTTTTTCTTTAATTAGCCTCAAATTGCTTGTTAACCTGCACCATCACCATCTGAAGGAGTTATAACAGATCGTCTGCTGTTTTCTGAAGGGTAAGTCTAGCTACTGTCATTTTGGCCTGTCTTTAATTTTGTTGTTAATAACCTTAGAGAAGAGTGGATGTAAACATTCTGTTCCCGCTCTTTTCCTGCATTCATCTCAAGATTATAACTTAAATCTATACATAAAGAGCTGATATTTAAGAGGTAATCGTCTCTATGGCGACAACATCACGCCCACAAAGCTGCATCCAAGCGACCGAGGCACTGAGCGCAACGATGCAATCCCTTTGTTTAACATTAAATAAGGTGATGTCAATGTGATGTCAATAGTTTCACAATTTATTAATAATTTAATATGGATAACTGTCAAGAAACGATGTCGGTTCTCACACAAACCAAACTTTTGTTACGACTATATTTTGAAAGATTCTGTGACATGCATGTTGTATGCATGTTGATTCTTTACTAAAGTACTAATAAACATTACAGCAAATGGACTAAAACCTCTCGAGCGACTGTTGTTCCCTCACTCGAACGCGAATTCTATTCCAAAGCAAATTTGGCGGCTGGTGAAAATGCTTGATTAGATTAGGGTGACCATAGGCCCTCTTTTTCCAGAACATGTCCTCTTTTTAGACCTAAAATTGCATCGGGCCGGGATTTCTAAATCGCCCAAAATGTCCGGGATTCGGCTTTTGCTTTTTACAGTCGCCATTCATTGTGCGTTTTTGCATTAAAGCCCTGCCCGCTGTTTTCTTAATCCCGCTCCCGCTGAATTTCTGACCACATGTGTGCTCCTGCAAACATTATAATATTGCATATAATATTTGCGCATCAGGGAACCGCTATCAAGATGCGGAGTATTTAAATCACTTTGGATGCAGCTCGTGTTGGATGCAGTCATGCAGGGTTGCTAAATCTAGGGTAAATCTAATATGTTTTCCCCTGGGGCCTGGGTTAAAGGTTTGAAATATTGTATAAATTGCATTTGACTGAAATGCTTGTATTGAAACATTTTGCATTTTACCTATGATAAAACTGTGGTAGATGATAAGTTTTGTGAAGGACAGCCACTGGTAGGAAGCATTTTACCTGGGTTTATGATCAATCTGCATAATGGTGACTGTAAAATATTTATTTTAGGTAAGGAAATTACATATTTTGTGTTTTGACATTTGGGATATGGTCAGTGCGCTACTAAGGGGGCTAATTTAACTCCCTCAAACCCAGTAATAACCCAACCATCAAATCCGTCTGCATCCTACCCCCACTGTCCTCTTAATATATTTACTAATATATTAGTAAAATTACTGTTTGATTGCCAATTTAAGTAGGCCTACACTACCACAACAGCACAAAAAAAAATTTAAGCATGTTTATAAAGTGTTTTGCTTTGCATTTGGCGGTACATAAACTATACTGTTTATGTACCGCCAAATGCAAAGCAAAACACTTTATAAACATGCTTAATTTTTTTACGATTTAACAACAAAATGGTCAATTTTTTATTGAAACAATCAATATTGAAACAATATTGGTAAATTCATTGAGCTACAATTGTGGAACATCAAATTCTGCACATGGATCTCTCTCTATGTCCTTAATTAAACTATATGCTATTAATGTTAATTTTTATTAATATCATTGTTAATTATTAATATATGATTACTATTGATTAATATTAATTTACTTAAGCAAGCATCACACTGCCTTAACCACTGGTTGGTATACATACCCTTTTAATGCAAGTATACATTAAAAATTTGGCATATAGAGTCATGAATGTATGCTGTATTAAATACACTTTTGCTTCATAAGCTAACAAAGCATCATACACGTACAACCTTAACACATCTCAAACTGTAAAATAACATGTTTTTCTGTTTTAATACAGAGGAAACTGGCTGGTTGTTTAAGTCAAGATTTATGCAAAATGGACAACATCATCAAGAAAAGTATCTTATTTGTACATGGAAATCCTGCTCGATACCGTCTGCAAACAAATACCAACAATTTAGATGAATCTGAACCATTTAGAAAAATAACCTTGGGAAAGAGAGACAAAAATAACCCCCACAAAACCATTCTACTGGTGGGAGAAACAGGAACAGGAAAAACAACCCTGATCAACACGATGGTCAACTACATGTTGGGTGTAAAGAAAGAAGACAAGGTTTGGTTTGAGATCACAGATGATCAGAGCGACCGAACATCAGTTCACAGTCAGACCTCCAGCATCACTGTTTATGGGTTTTATCTAGAAGAGAGTCCAATCCATTTAACAATCATCGACACTCCAGGATATGGAGACACTCGTGGAGTTGATCTTGATAAAGAGATCGCCATGAGTTTGCTCAATTTAAGTGAATCTACTGAAGGGATTCATGAAATACATGCAGTGTGTCTGGTGATCAATGCAACACATAATCGTCTCTCTGACAGACAACAATACATATTTGATGCTGTTCAGTCTTTATTTGGGAGAGATGTTGCTGAAAACATTGTCTTGCTCTTCACACACTCAGATGGAATGCCACCTAAAAATGCCCTGACGGCTGTTAAAGAGGCTAACATCAAGTGTGCAGTAAATGACAAGAATCAGCCCGTGTTTTTCCTGTTTAACAATCATCAGTCAGACGCCGCTGATGAAGAATATGAAATCATACAAGAACATGCATGGAATCTCAGTTTTAGAGGAATGGCAGGATTGTTCAAGTTTCTTGACACAATACAACCCAAATCCTTGCAAATGACTTACAATGTGTTGCAAAAACGGGAGCAGTTGGAGGCAAATATCTCTAACCTACAATCACGTGTTCAATTGATGGAACTAAAGCAAAGTGAGCTGAAACAAACTCAAGCAGCTGTGGAGCAGAACAAAGAGCTTGTCAAAAACAATAAAAACTTTGATTATGAAGTTGAAGTGACCTACAAAGAAAAGGTTGATATTGATTATTCTCTGGCCAGGTTGGCTATGTGCTGCAACGTCTGTCAGGAGAACTGTCATTATCCAGGATGCTGGTGGATCAGTGGTCTCTCGTGGTGCATTGTGATGAAAGATAATCACTGTACAGTGTGCACTAATAAATGCCACTACAGAGAACACACAAAAGGAGAAAAAATATATAAAACACAGACAAAGACAGAGAAAAGGACATATGAAGATTTAAAGAAGAAATATGAAGACAGAATTGGAGACGGTGTGTCTTTGGTCAAGATGCTGGAAGAAGAACTGCAAGAATTAGAGAAAGAGAAAATAAAGCTGGTGAATGAAGCTTTTCACTGTGTGGAAACTCTGGAGAAAATCGCACTCAATGCTGATTCTGTGTTCACACTTCAGCACATTGATGTTCTGATTGAGAAGCTGAAGGAAATTAATGAACCTAAAAAGGCCAAAACACTGGAAGATATCAAGAAGAGAGCAGGAGAACAAAAACTTGGGGCACTTGGATACATTACAAGATTATTTAGAAGAACAAAAAACACAAATAATGCCTCAGCTATTGGAGGCATGCTGACATTCTGAAAATATGATACCGAATATGTTTCTGCTTCTTTTCAAAAACATGTCCTTCGTGTGATGTAAAACTAAATCATCACTGATGACATTTATTCTATCATTTGTTGGTATTTTAAATTAACTACTGTAAAATGATTTATTAATTATTGTAATTAACTTATTTAATTACTTAAAATAGATATTGGAAAAGCCAGAATACTTATATTTACCATAAAACTATGCACATTTAATCATGGGCATTAAGCGGTGTTTAAAGATTGTTTCAATTTTATTATTAAACGCTGCCATCTAGAGGACATATGAGAAAATGTTGTGTATCATCATAGAGGTAATAATCATGAGACATTTGAGTTTCTGTAGACTCCTACCTTTTTGAAAGCTCTGCTTTACTATAAATCTGGGCTGTACTGTTCATTATCTATCTATGTAATTGTTGTTACTTTTTAAAAGTTAAATGCCATCCTTCCGCTAGAAAAAATAGTCCCTGACCCAGTAAAGGGCAACAGAATGTTTGCGTAACATGCCTCATTTGATGGAGCTCAAATAAAAACAGTTACTGGAACTGGTCTCCTGTGCTGTGTTATTTATTTATTCTTTTAAAACAATATAAGAAATTTCCTCATGCACATATATCTGTTTATCCCAGAGTACACTTTAAGACCGGTTTGCGGCATAGCGCAAGTTCTCCAATATGATTCAATGCAGTTGCTGTCAACATCTGTATGTGAAATCAGTATTCAGGGTGTCTGTGTAACCCAGGGGTGATTCTAGGATTTTAATTTTAGGGGGGCTCAGCCCCCAATGAGGGTATAAAATATATAACACACACCTGTTTACTGTACACACACAATTTTACTGTTTGCATTTCTAGTACAACCCTCTTTCCTAAGCTCAAGTATGCAAAGCTCTTTGCCACATGCACTGGAAAATGTATTACATTGAAAGTTACATTTTCAAATGAAAATGGTAACATGATTGTTTTATAAAGTATGCGCTCATATGTGCTTCATTTTCGCTGGAGGAAACAGCTGTGGTGTGATGAGGGGTGAACGCAGCGAAAACTTAGGCTATAGTAGATGGGGAACCGATTGATATTTTGTAAACTGTATTTATGATAAAGAACAGAACTGCACAGATGCAGGGGTAGTGTAGCGCCCTCACCACCTGATGAGGGGAGATGTGAATTGTGAATAAAACACAGGACACGGAGCTGCTGCTTCACCATCAGAGCCTCACACATTCTATGCTAAGTACTAAATTATTTGTATATATGCTTGCCTATATACACGGCCTGAAATTTGGTGTGAGGTTGCGGGTATTGCATACAGTGTTAACTCCCGCAAGTGCCACGTTCGGTAAATTCCCCACTCACTCACTTATGAGACGCGCGAGCTGCGCTGCCTCGACTCTCTCTCGCGTGCGTTCTGCAGCGGTCACTTGGATAAGTCGTTGTTGAACTTGTTGACTTTTGATGAGTTTGAGCGCGTGATGCGCGCTGTGAAAACGATTTTTTTTATCCATTTTATGCAATCCGCCTTCATTTAGCAAGTGCACTCGCGCATAAACAATTTTCAAGTTCAACACTTTTTGTTCCATTCAGTTGTGGATGCTGCTGATTCACAGAGACTGCTGCGGCTCAGCAAAGAGATGCTTGTGTGTGTGTGTTTTCCTTTGAAAAAGTTTCCCCAGAAATAACTCGCTATTTAATGCATTTTCCCTTACAAATTATATTATCCGCATAACAGTTTGCCATCCTTCTAGAACAATGTGGATATATGTTAAAATTGTAACATAAATGATCAATTTTAGTTATTTTTATTTCTTTATTGCAAAACGCTAAAACTGGCACCGTTTTGGAGAGAAATGGGCTCTCATTTTCTCAGTGGCCTTGCACATGATTTTAAATCTATTTTTTTCAAACTTTGATTTAAATGGGGATGATTGAACTGAGAATAATCTTCATCTTTTCTGCAACTGAATACTGTTTCCGGGCTGTTTTGATGTATTTTAAAGAGTTGGCAGTCAAAATCAAAACTGCTGGATGATAGATACTCTTCATTCTTTATGACAAACAAGATAATGTGAATTACAGAATGTACAACGTGTTTAAAATGTATCAATTGCGGTGTAAAGTGTTTATTATGAGGGGGAAGAATCCACAGCTCAGTACTCACTACTCAATACTCATGAGTACTTTTAAATAGGCTACTCTTTTACTCTTACTCAAGTAGTTTTTTGGACAAGTACTTTTACTCTACTCACACTACATTTTTTGGAAGGTAACGGTACTTTTACTTAAGTATATTTTTTCAGTACTCTTTCCACCACTGCTCACAGTGCTTTGATATCCATGTAATCTTGGTCACTAAGAGGCTGTTTAGAGACTGTTTTAACTGTATTATTAAGTGCTGCCACCTTGAGGTCATATGAGAAAATGTCTATTCTTCAGGTGAAGGAATATTTCCATATTTACACTCTAAAAAATGCTGGGTTGTTTCAACCCAATGTTGGGTCAAACATGGACTAACCCAACTGTTGGGTTAAATTTTGGTTGCATTTTTAAATTAACTTTTTAACCCAACAGTTGGGTTAGTCCATATTTGACCCAACATTGGGTTGAAACAACCCAGCATTTTTTTAGAGTGTATAAAGAAACAGTGATCAAAATCTGAGACTGTCATGAAAGCTCTTCTGGACTGTGTCGTTCATTTTCTATGACCTTTGTGGACCTTACATGTGTATTGCTTTATGGTTTTTCTTTGAAATAATACTAAAATCTTAGAGAATATGCAGCAGAAATATGAAATGCTTTTACTTGTATCTTACTTATATAAATAAAGTCATTTAATTTATTTTTTCAGAATATTCCTGTACAGCATTTCTTGTCAGAGCCAAATGTGTCTCCTCTCCACCCTAGTGTGTGTTGTGTGTCGGTCAGTAGCGGTATTGTCATGAATCCAGTCCATGAACTTCCGTCTGCTAGCCATCAGAGGTCACCCTTTCCATTTTCATTGACTCTCGCACTACACGCGGTTGCATATCATCCCGGACTACATATCCCATCATTCATTGCACTGATTGCACACAGCACTGATTGCACACAGCTGTTTCACTGATTGCACACAGCACTGATTGCACACAGCTGTTTCATATTACTCACTCCCTATTTAGCACTCACTCTTATCCCTTCCCTCTGCCGAGTATTGTTTAGCGCCTATCATTTGATAGCTACTCTACAGAGCCCTCGTTAATTTGCCCTGGCCTAGCCTGGCCTAGCCTGGCCTGGCCTGGCCTGGCCTGGCCTGGCCTGGCCTGTTTTCTCGGTTTCTGATCCTTGCCTGGTTTCCTGGCTTTATCCCTTTAGTCTTGCCCCTTTTGATTCTGTTCGCCGTTCGTTGACCTTCGCTAGCCCTAGGGTTATTCTTGTGTCTTGCCCGCCATATACCTGTTTGCCATTGGTCGACCCTGCCTGTGTTTCTGACATCCTCTCTTGTTAATAAAGCTTGCACATGGATCTGCATGTCTCACGTCTTGTCAGCTCCGTAACAGGTATGTGAATCATCCCGTCCTGCTTTGTCCATCTTTTAAAATAACCCACAGCAGCTGAAACAAAGCCTGAGAGACTGGAACAGTTCATGCTGATGACTGAAATGACAACAACTGACGGAAACATGACATGAACATAAAACACTATGAACATCAGCACTGGAAAGTGTCTATCATAAACATGCATTAAATCAAATAACACTTTTCATTAGGACAATTAAACGATAACTGCTAAATGCTCCCTTATCTGTGTTTACCATTTAGATAGAGCATGCTTGTCCATTTGACAAATAATAATCTTACTGACAAAACCGCAAACTACAGAACAAGTAACACAATAGTTATTTGTATTTGTCTCATAAAAAGCAGTAATTGTCAATCAGTTTCCAGGGACTTTTTTTTTTGGTGGTTTTGCTTTGTTAAATCTATTAAACATACATATTACACATTTTTAATATAAATATAAATAAAAAATAAAAATAAATAGTTGCATAAATAGTAAATAAAAATAAATAATACTTTAAAATAAAAATAAAAAGGGATTTATTAACATAAATAATAAAAACTATAATTTTTTTGGATTCCCTCGTTTAAATGGCTTTGTTAAATCTATAAAAATACATTATTTCAAATAATATAAATAAATAAAATAAAACAATGGCATTAGGGATTTATTAACAAATGCAGACATGGCAACGCAACACGTAAAAAGACAGTATAAGTCATTATAATCAGTAATTATGTCCCCACTGGATGCAACAAATGCCTCGTTTATAATGGGTTTGAATGTTTTTGTCTCGTCGCTCCGGCCGGACAGGGCATCACAGTATGGTGAGGGGTGTAACATTTCCATCACACGCTTGAGGTATTCGGCCAATCACAACGCACTGGATAGCTGGCCAATCAGAGCACACCTCGCTTTCAGACCGATGAGCTTTGTAAAAATTGACGTGTTTCAGAAAGGCGGGGCATAGAGGAGAAACAATAATGTACAGTATGTGGAAAATAATGTGTTTTTTGAACCTTAAACCACATAAACACATTTCATTACACCAAATGTTTCTTTTTAGCAACATCATATGACCCCTTTAAAAACAGCATGCTCATAAAAAGTGAAATATTCATAGCAATCAGGTCAGACTGCCACTAGGAGGACTCATAGTGCTAAGATACATTTATTTGTGGATCTTTGTGTGCCACTAGGATTTCTTCAGGATACATGCAAAACACATTCAAAATTAACCTGCATTGAAATTTCTCAAGTGTAATTTTAGAAAACCTTGAATCAAACAACACACACACATTTACATTTAGCATTTAACATTTTATCCAAAAGCGACTTACAAATGAGGACAATGGAAGCGATCAAAATCAACAAGAGAGCAATGATATGCAAGTGCTATAACAAGTCTCAGTTAGCTTAATGCAGTACATGTAGCAAGGGTTTTTCTTTTTTATTATTATATAATAAATAAAAAGAAAACAGATAGAACAGAAAAAGAATAGAACAAGGTAATGTTAGAGGCCTTTTTTTTTGCTTTTGTTAATTGTATAATAAATAAAAAAAATAGATAGAATACAAAAAGATAAGAGAAGCTAGTTTTTTTCACACACAAAATAATCAGAAACACAAATATTGATAAGCAGACTCAAGACACTTTGTGTGTTTTGTTTATTGCATTGTATTTGTTGGTAAGTGTATGGAAGTTTACTGAATTTCTCCAGGGTCTGTCATGAACAACCCTTTGTAAAAATGATTTGTTCACCTGACGAAGATCCAGTGATAAACACACATCTGCCTGTCATGCTGATTGTCAGTGTTTGGAGTTACTGTCTCTCCATCTGTTCTGAAGCTGGATCTGAAGCATCTCGGCTCTCG
>NW_015507192.1:58996-65913 GCF_001515645.1 Sinocyclocheilus grahami
GACACTGAAGACTGGAGGAATGATGCTGAAAATACAGCTGCACATCACAGAAATACATTACAGTTTAACAGATATTCACATAGAATATAAAAATATTTCACTATTTTACTGTATTTTTGATCAAATAATGTCAGCCCTGATGAGCAGACGAGACTTCTGTCAAAAACATCTTACCAACCACAAACTTTTATATATAATTTGTCTAAATATAATTTGTCACTTGGTTTGATATTTTATCATATCCTGTGAAGGCACAGAAAACCACGGCAATACATCTTCACCATTTTCATCTGATGACATTTACATGCAAGGAAAAATAACACAGTACTATCATTTGTCCAGTAAAATCATGGCTGTATCACAGTACATGATCACAAAGCAGTAACATGGTACTGTTGTAATGTCAGCTAAGCTTATGTAAGCACATTCACTCAATCAAACGACATCAGGTTATGCTGCATACATATGTATAACCAGAATGCAACGAATGCATGACAATGAGCATTAAAAATATTCAAATTAATAAAACAGCATGTGCTTGAATATAAGCAGGGATAATTAGCATTATGATTACGCAATAATGCTGAAGCAGCTCTGATGTGTGTGTGTGAGTGTGTGCGTGTGTGTGCGTGCGTGTGCGTGTGCGTGCGTGTGTGCGTGTGTGTGCGTGTGCGTGTGTGTGCGTGTGCGTGTGTGTGCGTGTGTGTGAATACGGCCCATGTTGTTGTTCTTTTACCTGTATTAGCAGAACCACGTGAGCAGAAACTCCACCCTCTTACAACACTTACCAGGAAAAGACTAACGTGTTATTTCTATTAGTCTGTGAACCTGTTGTCTGATCCACACTCCGGAGCAGATGGTGGCGGTAATGCACCAATTACGCTGGATGCCAACCGCCGTTAAACATTAAGATGAAGAAGAAGAAGAAGAAGAAGAAGAAGAAGAACGTGTTATTTCTTCTTTCTGTCATGACACTGTTCTCTCTTTAGAAAAGAGAAAGGAATCAGCGATCAGTGAAGAACGAATAGAACAAGGATCCAACAAGGATTTATGCAAAGTTTGTTTCTGAATGGAGAGCAGATCTTTGTTATTCTCTCGAAGATTCATTTTTTTAAACGATTGAACAGCAAGTGAGAGTAAAGGTCAGACTGCATGAGCTCAAACAGAGAAAATGGCTTCTCTACATGTGTCTGCTGAAGAGCTTTCTTGTCCTGTGTGCTGTGAAATCTTCAAGACTCCTGTTCTTCTGTCATGTAGTCACAGTGTCTGTAAAGAGTGTCTTCATCAGTTCTGGAGGACCAAGAAAACGCAGCAGTGTCCTGTCTGCAGGAGAAGATCCTCAAAACCTGAGCCTCCAGTTAGTCTTGCATTACAAAACCTGTGTGAGTCACTCCTGAAGCAGAGAAAAGAGAGCCGTTCATCAGGATCTGAGGAGATCTGCAGTTTACACAGTGAGAAACTCAAACTCTTCTGTCTGGAGGATAAACAGCCGGTGTGTGTGGAGTGTGTTACTTCTCAAAAACACAACAAACACACATTCAGATCCATCAGTGAAGCTGTTCCATCTGATAAAGTAAGACAGATTTATTTCTGAGGAATAAAGCTTGTCATAAACATGCACATTTATCAGTACCAGTTTGCTTATATGTGTATTATATAAGTGAACATATTACAGAAATCTCTGATGCCTTAGATTTTTTTATTTAAATTCTAGGAGGAGCACTATACACCAATGAAGTCATTGCAAGAGAAACTTAAACACAAAAAAAGCATTAAAGGAAAGTTTGAGGAAACAGGACAGCACATCCAGGTGAGACTTAAACAAATTAAACAAATTTAATTAGATTTTTCTGATCTCATAATCCCATTGGCTAGCACTCACCTTACGCATTTTCACTTTAGCAAACCAGATTATGGGCAAATGCAGACAATGTGATTAGTATTCATGAGCCCAATGTTAGAATGACAGACACTGGGCTGCTCACATTATTCATCAACCTGAGGCCAGACCTCACAAGTGTCATAGAAAATGTTTGACCAGGAAAAAATGCATTAATAAACTACATACTTGAGGTTAACTACATTCTTGCCTGAAAAAACTACATTCTGTGACACAGTAGTATTTCAAAAATTATAGTGGGTTTGCTCTTCTGTCATTGCCTTTTGCTGTGAAAAATGCTGCCTGTCTCGCACAGAAACAAGCAGAGTGATACAAATGGTGAACAGCCCTGTGCTGATACTGGTGAAATATCAGCACTTCCTGGAAGGCCTCTCAGCCAATCAGATTCGAGGAGAGGGGTTAAAAACTTTAAAACACAAACCAATATAATTCAACAATTAGAAAATGTCATTTAAAATTTAAGGGGGAAATGACAAATAAAAATAAATATATAATGCTTGCCTTTTCTGGGTGGAGTTATGTGAAAGGGTCTTTATTGTTAGGGATGTTTATAATTTGATTATGATTTATAAATGTAATATTGTTCATCATTTATACGTGTTCATCTATATTTTTATTGTGTTTTGTTATTGTGTATTGCTTTATATACAGAACAAAAATGATCTGATAAAGAAAAGCATCTTAATTGAAGACGGAAATCCTGCTCAATATCGTCTGCAAACAAGGACAGACCATTTGGATCAATCTGAACCATATAGAAAAAGGACCTTTGGCAATAGAGACAAAAACAAACCCCATAAAACCATTCTACTGGTGGGAGAAACAGGAACAGGAAAAACAACCCTGATCAACACGATGGTCAACTACATGTTGGGTGTTCAGAGAGAAGACAAGGTTTGGTTTGAGATCACAGATGATCAGAGCGACCGAACATCAGTTCAAAGTCAGACCTCCAGCATCACTGTTTATGGGTTTTATCTACAAGAGAGTCCAATCCATTTAACAATCATCGACACTCCAGGATATGGAGACACACGTGGAGTTGAGCTTGATAAAGAGATCGCTGAGAGTTTGCTCAGATTAAGTGAATCTACTGAAGGGATTCATGAAATACATGCAGTGTGTCTGGTGATTAATGCAACACATAATCGTCTCTCTGACAGACAAATATACATATTTGATGCTGTTCAGTCTTTATTTGGAAGAGATATTGCTGACAACATAATCTTGCTCTTCACACACTCAGATGGAATGCCACCTAAAAATGCTCTGGCGGCTGTTAAAGCGGCTAAAATCAAGTGTGCAGTAAATGACAAGAATCAGCCCGTGTTTTTCCTGTTTGACAATCAGCAGTCAGACGCTGCTGATGAAGAATATGAAATCATACAAGAACAATCATGGGATCGCAGTTTTTGTGGAATGGAACAATTCTTCGAGTTTCTTAACACAATAAAACCAAAATCCTTGGAGATGACTCAAGATGTGTTGAATAATCGGAAGCAGTTGGAGGCAAAAATCTCTAACCTACGATCACGAGTTCAAATGATGGAATTAAAGCAGAATGAGCTGAAACAAACTCAAGCAGCTGTGGAGGAGAACAAGCAAGATGTCAAAGCAAACAAGAACTTTGATTATGAAGTTGAAGTGCCCTACAAAGAGAAGGTTGATACTGATCCTTCTAAAGCTAAAATGGCCATGTGCTGCACCGTCTGTGAGGAGAACTGTCATTATCCAGGATGCTGGTTGGTCAGTGATCTCTCGCGGTGCAGCATGATGAAAGATAATCACTGTACAGTGTGCACTAATAAATGCCACTACAGAGAACACGTCAAATCAGCACAAATATATGTAGCAAATACAAAGAAGGAGACGAGGACTTTTAAAGATTTAAAGAAGAAATATGATGGTAAGATTATTCATGGTGAGTCTTTGGTCAAGAAGCTGGAAGAAGAACTGCAAGAATTAGAGAAAGAGAAACTAAAGCTGGTGAATGAAGCTTTTCACTCTGTGGAAACTCTGCAGATGATCGCACTCAAGACTGATTCACTGTTCATACTTCAGCACATTGATTTTCTGATTGAGAAGCTGAAGGAAATTAATGAGTCTGAAAAGGCCAAAACACTGGAAGATATCAAGAAGAGAGCAGGAGAAAAACAAGGAGCAATTGGATACATAACAAGATTTTTTAAAAAATAAACAAATGATGTCTTAGCTACTCAAACCCTTCTGACAATCTGAAAACAGGATCCTGAAAATATTTCTGCTTCTTTCAAAAACAAGTCCTTTATATGATGTAATCATTATATCAGCGATTACATAAATATATGATTATTATGAATCTAACATTTTTCTGTCATCAGACTTGTACTGTATGTGTATATTCTCATCTGAAAGTTGTTTTGAATAAACAGCAGCTGTTAAATTAACTGACGTAATAAGAAAAACGTTTTAAGTTTAGAAACATTTTGAGTCCCCCTCTCCCTTGCCTCACAGTGCTTTGATATCCATGTAATCTTGGTCACTAAGAGGCTGTTTAGAGACTGTTTTAACTGTATTATTAAGTGCTGCCACCTTGAGGTCATATGAGAAAATGTCTATTCTTCAGGTGAAGGAATATTTCCATATTTATGAAGAAACAGTGATAAAAATCTGAGACTGTCATGAAAGCTCTTCTGGAATGTGTCGTTTACATATGACCTTTGTGGACCTTACATGTGTATTTCTTTATGGTTTTTCTTTGAAATAATACTAAAATCTTAGAGAATATGCAGCAGAAATATGAAATGCTTTTACTTGTATCTTACTTATATAAATAAAGTCATTTAATGTTTTTTTCAGAATATTCCTGTACAGCATTTCATGTCAGAACCAAATGTGTCTCCTCTCCACCCTAGTGTGTGTTGTGTGTCGGTCAGTAGCGGTATGTGAATCATCCCGTCCTGCTTTGTCCATCTTTTAAAATAACCCACAGCAGCTGAAACAAAGCCTGAGAGACTGGAACAGTTCGTGCTGATGACTGAAATGACCACAACTGACGAAAACATGACAATAAACATAACATACAGCATATGAGGGCACAACAAGACTCAGTTCATCAGTAATTTGATTTGTGTGCAATTCAGATTTTGCAGGTAAAGTTGACTCGAACCAAAGTTTAAGTTGTAATAGGCCTGATCATGGGTGACAAAAGCCTGTTTTCCCAGCAGACAGAACCATGCCGTTTCTCTAGATAATATTAGGTGTCATCTTTTCTACGAAACTATTCATTCCTTCTCAAACAGACCTGCATGACAAAAAGTTATGTTGAGTTTAATAGAGTGTTATTCTGGTTGTGGCTTTATTTCATATGACAGTGTGGAAATAATGTTTCTCTGTGTGACTCAAAGCCATCAGAGCCAGAATCATCATTAACAGCAGCTCTTCATCATGTTGTGTGTGAAGAGCTTCTGCAGGTTTGGAAACTCCTCATATGTGTTACTCCTCTGTATCTGTGAGAAAACACACGACACAACAGGGAAGCAGAAAGTGGATGTTAATGAAGCCGCAGGCTCATGTGAATTTGAGTTTATATGAGACACACGTCTATATAAAACACTAGAGAACATCAGCACTGGAAAGTGTCTGTCATAAACATGCATTAAATCAAATAACACTTTTCATTAGGACAATTAAACGATAACTGCTAAATGCTCACTTATCTGTGTTTACCATTTAGATAGAGCATGCTTGTCCATTTGACAAATAATAATCTTACTGACAAAACCGCAAACTACAGAACAAGTAACACAATAGTTATTTGTATTTGTCTCATAAAAAGCAGTAATTGTCAATCAGTTTCCAGGGACTTTTTCGTTTAGTTTTTTTTGCTTTGTTAAATCTATTAAACATACATATTAAACATTTTTTATATAAATAAAAAATTAAAATAAATAGTTACATAAATAGTAAAAAATAATAATAATACTTTAAAATAAAAAGGGATTTATTAACATAATTAAATAATTAAAACGATTCCGTTTTTGGATTCCTTCGTTAAAATGGCTGTGTTAAATCTATAAAAATAAATTATTTTAAATAATATAAATAAATAAAATAAAACAATGCATTAAGGGTTTATTAACATTATTAAAATATTTAATAATAATGTATACTGCTAAATACTTGCATATCTTTTTTTTTCATTTAGAGCTTGTCCATTTGACAAATAATAATCTTACTGACAAAAAAAGAAGCAAACTATAGAACAAATAACACAAAAATAGACTTTTAAATGTCAAAATGAAATTTTTTTTGTCTCATAAACAGCAGTATAATTCTCGATCAGTTTCCAGGGACACTTTTTGCTTGTTTCACTTTGTTATATCTGTGAAACATACATATCAATTTTTTTATTAATAAGTTTAAAATAAAAAGATTATTATTAAAATAATAATAAAAAATTCCTTATGTTAAAATGGTTAGTTAAATCTTTACAAATAAATTATTTTAAATTATGCAAATAAATAATAAATACTTTAAACCAAAAAGACATTTATGAACATTATTAAAATATTGTATAAAGTATTCTGGTCAGTTAAGTCTTATTGATGGGGCTGTGAGCGCATCAGACACAAACTCTGCTCTACAGCTCGCGGATCTGTTATTTATATGAAGCCCCGTTGAGCTCTCAGCCAATGAGCGCAGCGCGTTCTGCACGGACACGCCTCGCACACTTTCACGCCTCAGAGCCGTCTCACAAACTGTCTGTCAGATTACCGGCGATGAATCACGGGCCTAAACCGTCTGATCCCTGAAGTTAATCAGACACCGGACAGGACTGACCCACGGACGACCAACATGAGCGAGAGGTTTATGGTCGTGCCGGTGGCGCACGCCGAAGAGAGCGCGTTTGGAGACGAAGCGGACGGAGACTCTGTGTTTGACGCCGGTGCCGGTGAGGGCGAGCGCGCGGAGCGGCGGGGATCGGTGCCCATCCTCCGGTACAGCAGAGAACCCAACAAATACGGTGAGCTCATAC
>NW_015507192.1:66114-66480 GCF_001515645.1 Sinocyclocheilus grahami
GGAGGTTTCATTCTCTCGGGGCCGTTATCCAGCTAACTATTTATTATTTATTTGTTGGTTTCTGAAATGTTTAGCATCAAATAGTTTATTCTTATTAATCAACTATTCAGGACATATCACTTTTTTAATCTAAAATGGTTATCATAATAACAGTTGCAGCTTCAGTAAAACTGGTAACTTATACCAATGTCCTTAAAATACAGAAATTCATATATATGTAATACATGAATATAACTCTAACTATGGGAGTTTATTTTGTTTGAGTGGTTTCCATGTGTTTTTTTTGGGTGAGGTCCTGTGAAATGGCTTATTTAGGATGGATTATTTGACACTGCCTGTATTTTGCTGGTGACATATTTATATTTT
>NW_015507192.1:71041-78473 GCF_001515645.1 Sinocyclocheilus grahami
GGACCATCTCACGGACACCAGGATCAAACGACACTCTTGGATAATGCTTTAGATATTTGTCTTCTGCTGCAGAAGAGCAAAAAAAAGCCGTCACCTGATCCTGTAGTGTATGATGTACAGCTGAAGGAGAAGCAGGCATCTGCTCTGATATTTGAGATGGGCGGCTCTGCCAGAACGACTGAGCATCTGTCATCACCTGCTTACAGTCGCTTCGTTTTAGAGTGAAAACCTCTGGTAGTCTCCACCTGTTGACTGGAACGTGTTGAAAGTCGTTGATGGTAATTATTTAATACGTGCCGAATGGATTAGTGCAGATTCCTCGCGTGTCAGAGGCTCAATGGCGTGACATTTTCAGCTCCCTCTGGTTTCCATTTTTAAGCCCTCTGGAACATTTGTACATTCAAGTCTGTTTTAGAAACAGCGACATGCATTGGATGGAGGTGAAGATCTGCTGTAACGGACATGCAATCTGTGCGTGTGAATGTACAGTTAAAGTTAGTCTGAAGTTATAGTTAGTCTGGGTCCCATTAAACTAGTGAATGACTGATTTAGATGCCAGTTTAAGATAATCTTGTTTGCTTGACCGAATTTTGAATCGTGTCAGGTGTAAAATTTACCAACTAAATATGCATTTTGGGTAAATATTGTGTAAAATAAGTGTTTGTAAATTTGTGTATGGTGCATTTGTCATCATTACTCACCTACCATTTTAGTGTCATTAATATACCATTATAGCTTTTTATTAATATTTTAAATTAGTTTTTATTTGTACATTTTATATTTTCATTTTATTTTTGTCATTATTGGTTTTGTGTTTATATACAGATGGTACTGAACCAAAACGAGGTTTTAAATAAATAAATGAATTAAAAATTTAAAATGTCGAGTAATTTTCAGCCAGGACATTGTCCAATAATTTTACAGACATTTCTGTTAACACTAAAACACAATGCAGTGGAGTGAAAAATTCTAAATGCAGGTAAAACACCATTAAAAAAAATAATAAAAAATGCGCAATATTCCTTCATATTAATACAGTACACTGTGTTTTAGTTATTTTAGTACTTCAAGTTAAACAAAAGCAAAAAAGCAAAAATGAAGTTGTCTTGTTTTACCTTGGCAACTAGTTGAAGTAAAATGAGATCTATTAATTTATAGCAATACATACATGCATACATGCATACATATATGTATGTGTGTGTGTTTATTTTTTCATGTAACAAATTTTTTATTTTATTTTTTTAACTAGCCTACTCTCAATTTTGACATTGGCATCACCATTAAAAATCCTCTGTATCAGTCAACCACTAGTTGAAGCATAACTAAAATGGTTTAGTTCTCCTTAAGGGCCTAAACTGGGCGATTGAGTCTGTTTGTTTGCTCTGTAAATGCAGCATGGAAATATTACTGCAGGTCTAAAGAATCTTTGTGTAAAACCTTGTCAACAAGTGGAAAGTTGGGTTTTGTAGATGTCACGATGCCAGGAAAAGTTTCTCTACATGCACTTTGTGGACTAACGCTGTACTGTTTTTTTTTTCCGTTAGCATGATGAGTATAAAATCATCAATCGGACTGAACTCTCGTGTCAAACAAGCAATATGTTTAGATGTTCAGTTTGATTTGCCTAAGCCCATCAGCAGGTGGCAGCACCTCTCCTGATGTTGAAGTTATATAACAGCTTTAATACTCAGCACACTTGTTACTTCCAACTTATACCAGCTAAACTTTCTTAACTGTTGTGAATGAATGTTCAGAGCACACGGTGATATTTTGTGTTTTGCTCAGGAGCGCAGTAATGTTTATGTGTCATGTGTGCGACTGAACGTGCAGCAACGCTGTTTGTAGTTTGTTTTTGTTGGAAAAATCAACCACTCTTACATCTCGCTTAAAAACATGTTTCTGATTATAGTAAAAAAAATGGTTTAATTGCTTAACTGTATATTACGATACATATAGTGAAAAAAATGTAATAAAAAAAGACATTTACTATAAAAAAATAATTTTATAAATAAATAATGTGAATACTATGAAATACCTAAAACAGTGCAATTTATAACATTTGATTATATTTTACAAATCATTTTACATAGTTTGTATTTGTTTCTTCTAATTTTTTTAAATCTGCTATGTGGGCTGTTTTAACACCTGTTTCTATTACTCTAGTTATATGTTATGTTATATTATATATAGTGAAAAAAGTAGTTTATGTTAACTCTCTCTCTCTGTATATATAACTGATACAAATAAAAAAATAATAAATATAAAATGTCAGTTTACTATAAAAACTATTTTAAAACGAACTTTATACTATGAAATACATAAAAACAATGTAGTTTATTATGTATGTGTGTATATATATATATATATATATATATATATATTCTGTATTTTAATTTACATGTAATTTACATTTTAAATAGTTTCTTTGCATGTTTTTGTATTAACACCTGTTAGCAGCATATGTTATGTATTGTAAAAACATGAGAAAATATAGGTAGTTTTACTAGATCGATGTGTTAACTTTATTTATTTATTTATTTATGAACTGCAAAATATATAGGTGCAAAAATGCCTAAAACATTGTGTTGATGTGGTTGTGTTGTATCTTTCTCATTGGTTGTGATTAACCTCATGTCTCTAGCGTCTGATTCTGCATTATAAATCTGTTCTGATCGCCGACGTGACCCACAATTCATCCTTTCGACCCGTCTGACATCTCAAACCCAAATCTCTCACAATTCTCTGTGTTTGTACTGCACATTAGTGATTGTGTTAGCCTGTGCACGTTTTTATCGTTTATTTATGAATTGCTTTATGCGTCACTAAGGTTTTAGATGCAGTCCAGCCTTCAAAGAGCAGGAAATGAGATCTGGACAAAACAAATCCAGCTTCATAAATGAACTCAGCTGGACGTCTAAATCACACTGTTTCTGACCGGATCTGAATTGTGAGCCTATGGTTGATCTCACCTGCCAGAATGCCAGATTTTGGATTAGCCAGTTGGAGGAAGTAAGTTTCCTTCCAAAAACTGAACGTCCTGTACAGTAGCGTGTACTGCTCACTGAATCCAAACACCCGCAGCTTTGGACGTTTTGCTATTTAAAGGCCATTGCACAGGTGGAACCAATTCATTAGAGCGAATTCCTGGCAGCTTTAACGTTTTCCTGTTGCTCTTTACTCATTCCTGGGGAAGCCTATCAAGAACAGATGAGATGTTTGTCCGGACCCAAAATGTTGGCATCTTTGGATTTGTGGTTTTAGTTGATTTCGTTGTAATTACTTCAGTTTATTTAGTTCTACTGTGTTATGATATCTTTAGGGCAAGATAATATTTTTAAAAAAAAAAGTGTTTCAGGTTTAAGTCTCGGCTAGTTATGGCTATAGGAACACAAATCAAAGTCCATCATAATTGGAAATTCCTTATGGCGATAACCGAGCAAAACTCGTTCACCTTACAGCTGTTATGCATTCAGTCTCTGTCAATTCTCATATTTGTGAGCGCACAGATATTGCTGATGTCACTTGTTGCTGAAAAGTTGGTTAAAAATAAGCTTATAAGTGAGTGTGCAGTTATATATTGTAGTCTTTTTCCCTAACTTGCACCTCCATAAGGTGTGAGTTTGCTTATGAATGTTGCTTGGTATCATAAACAACTTGCAGTTCAGTGTCCACATCGGATGCAATTGGTGTGACAAATTAAAGGACTAGTTCACCCAAACATGAAAATTTGCTGGAAATGTACTCACCCTCAGGCCATCCAAGATGTAGATGAGTTTGTTCTTCATCAGATTTGGAGAAATGTAGCATTGCATCAGTGTCTCAGCAGTGGATGCTCTGCAGTGAATGGGTGCCGTCAGAATGAGAGTCCAAACAGCTGATAAACACATCACAATAATCCACAAGTAACCCACACCACTCCAGTCCATCAGTTAACATCTGGAGAAGACAAAAGCTGAAACAAATCCATCATTAATACGTTTTAACTTTAAACAATCACTTCTGTCTAAATACGAGTCCAGAATCCATAATAGCGCTTCCTCAAATCTGATGAAGAAACAAACTCATCTACATCTTGAATGGCCTGAGGGTGAGCACATTCTCAGCTAGGGCTGCACGATTAATCGAATGTGATTGTCATGCGCATTTTGTTAGTTAAAGGCAGGGTGTGTGATTTTTCAAAAACGCTTTAGAAAACTGATTCGGGCCGAAACGCAAAACAAACTTGTAGCCAATCAGCAATAAGGGGCGTGTCTACAGAAAACTGATTCGGGCCGAAACGCAAAGCAAACTTGTAGCCAATCAGCAATAAGGGGCGTGTCTACTCGTGATGTGGAGGAGAGCGCGTTCAGTACATGGGACGGACATTAGCCGAGCCGAGCGACAGAAAGACAGAGATGGCGGATAAAAAAAACAAGAGGAAAACGTCTGCAGAACGATAAGGCAAGAAGTAGGACCCGTGTAAATATCGGATCAGCTTTCCAGCGCTGGAGAGAACTCAAGGAGCGGAGGCCTGCGATCGGACGCCGAGGTTGCTTTGTTTCTTCTCAATAGGTGAGTAACACCGTGTCTACAACAGCTAAAGTCTGCCTACACTGGACGCGATCAAACCACCGTTGAAAACCATTTGAAATGTGTGTCAACACGTCATAAATAGAACCCGGCAGCAGTTTTCTGTCGGGATTTGTTGCGCCGCGCAGCTCACGTACGATGTAGACACGGTGTAACATAGGTTTTGCTTTGTTTCACAGAACTAATCGTTGCCTGGGTTGCGTATGTGGGGCGGAGCTATCAAAATAGGGGCAAGACCCTTTTGGGGTAAGGGCGTGTTTGTTTTGGTGATTTCAAATATCAACATTAGCTACCAGAAATCACTTACCCTGCCTTTAATCCGGTTCTGTAATCAGCAGTAAATCATCATCACGTGCTTTCAGATAGAGCAGAATTTACTACACATAGCCGTAGTTCACTGACAAGTTACGCAAAAAAATAGAAATAAATCAAAAAAATCGTTGGCGATAATGATAGCTGTTTGCGTAGCTTCTCAGTGAACTACGGCTCTGTGAAGTAAATGCTGCTCCTTCTGAAAGCATGTGAAAATACCACATTTAATAACATATTTTTACTCCAAACTCAATTCATAACGTCAGTCGAGTGTTTGAAATAAATCCCTCTGTGAGATCATGCTATTTTTATCGCTGTGACTCTGTCGGTTTGACCGTTGAGTCCTCCAGAGGGCCGTTGCTGTTCTTGAGTCTGTCTGTTCTGAGCACTGCAGTGTAATTCAATCTGAAGAGCTCGACTCCCAGAACACCCGGCACATAAGAGCGTCCTTTGTGGGAGTGTTTAACCTCACAAGTGCAGCTTCACATTAAACCGGTGCCTTTTGGTCTTTCTAGGAGACATTAATGGTCCACATGTCATGTTGACAATGAGGAATGTGGAATAAATCACATTACTGATATCTGCGCTGACTTCCTCTTTGCTTATCTTTTATGGCTCCAGTTTGTCCATCATCCCACAGTGTTTGTGCTCCAGACATGAATGATTCCTCAAATCATGTGCTGTTGAGGAAAGGTGTGCTGGCTCTTTACTAAGTGATCAGATGCACCATTTAAACCTGTTGGATCAGAAGGTCCAGAAAAAAAAACGTAGGATATTGGTTTTGTGTGGTTATCTGTAATGTTTGTTGTATCAGGATTTTTGGACTTACAAGAAATATTGACAGAACTTTACCTCGTTAAGCCACTTTCAGATAAGTTTCTCATTAACACCATTGCCTTACATGGCTTAGAAGACATAATGAAGCTCTCGTTTGTGTTTCAGGGAAATATGAACCTTATGTTTCTTCAAATAAAATGTCTCCTGTGTTCAGTACACGTTTTATTCTTCTTTCCTGAATATGTGCATCCCTTGTGGAAAAGAAGTGCATTTAAGGCCACTTATAAGTGTACTTAAGGTGAATTCACATTCATGACTATTTTCCTAAAAAATAGTTTTAAAAACTGCATTTTGTAATAATGTCAAATTAAACGTTTTACTATAAAGTACACTTTAAATCATGTTTTAATAATCTTGTCATGCTTTAATGATGTACACTAATTTTCATACTAAAGCACATGCAAAATACTTGATTCTAATTTTAATTTTAGCATTTTATTCGATATTATGAATAAATGTAATATGTTTTAAATGTGCTAAATTGCGACTTCGTCATTACAAATGTGTAAATACAAATATGTTTAAATACATGAAATACAAGTTGTAATAGAAATTACTTTAATATATTTTAGTAGTTACCATAAATGCTTGTCAGTAAATTCAGCAGTACACTTTAACCATATTTTAAAGACAATTATGAAAAATACATATAAAGATGTACTTAAGTGGGTCAAAAAAGCACTCTTAAGTTCAACTAATTGCATTTAATATAAATTTAAACTATAATAGATTTTCACTTATTTGCAGATACATGCAATGAAGTGTCCAAAAGCATTACATTCAGTTTGCACTATAAGTATATTCTTATTTTTGTAATAAGTACTTTTTTAAGTATGCTAAAGTGTGTCTTTTCACAAGGGATGTTTGATCCACATGAAGCACATTGAAGAATGCTGCAGGTGTTTCTTTATTCTATAAATCATCTTACAAAAGCAGCATCTCTGTTGCGTAACACAACTGAAGAATTTCACATAACCACAACATAAGGAAGCAAGCAGAAAAATTAACAGTACAATTTTAGTAAACTTGTTTCAGATCGGTAGATTTGAATAACATTTAACACACGTTTCATTGTCTTCTCTAAGTTAAATCTAAACCTGTGTTCGATGTGAATCTAGACGTTTTGCACGCAGCCAGTGCAGGCTTGTCTTTACACTGCACTGAACTGCATGTCAAAGGTCATGAAGTCAAAACAGCTCATGACTTGTGCAGCAAGGCAACTATTGCAGTCATGCTCTATGACAAAAGATCCTACCGTATGCCAGGTCTCGTATTGTTTGTGTGGAATGAGCGCTCCTTTAAATAAAGAACCATCTGTAACCGCAAAGCTATGCTGTTCGGCTGCTTTAATGACAGGCTGCTGTGTTCATGGCCTTGTGTTTGCATTGTGCACATGGACGAGTGTGATTACATGTGCATGGTTCACAGACATGTTTACAGTAATGCAATCACACTTTGAATAGCTGCTTTGATGTTAAAGTACTTTCTTCTGTCCCAGGATAATGTGTAGTCATTTGTAGTTTTTGCAGTTTCATTTAGTACTGTTAATGCTGCAGAAATGACACACTTCACACACTTTTTGGTCTCAAAGGGGTTTACAACATTTTACATCTGTAGTATGACTTACCCTACTTTTTTTTTAATTACTTTTATTCAGCAAAGACACACAAAATTGATCAAAAGTGACAGTAAAGACATGTATAATGTTACAAAA
>NW_015507192.1:78571-81030 GCF_001515645.1 Sinocyclocheilus grahami
GAAAATACAGCTGCGCATCACAGAAATAAATTACATTTTACAATAGATTCACATAGAAAACAGTTATTTTAAATTGAAATAATATTTCAGAATATTACTGTTTTTACTGTATTTTTAATCACATGCATATCAAATGCAGCCTTGGTGAGCAGAAGAGACCTTTTTCAAAAACAGTAAAAACCTTTTTCTATCAAAAAGATTTTCAGCAATAGTAGCAGGACTTCCATTGGTCCATGGTAATTGAATATATATATATCAGTATTTCCTTAAATTCCTTTCCAAACTCGGGTTTGTTTGGGAAGACGAGTTTGTGAGTTGATGAAAAAGTGTAAAATTAAGAATATTTTACAAAATCTAAATAAAAGACTTACTAAAAAAGCTAAAATATGGCCATTAACCAACATCAGAGAACTATGAACATACAAAGTTTTTACATTTTTTAAATATTAAATTTCATTTTAAATTTAGTTAAAAGTTTAGAAAATCTGTGGTGTTTTGCCATTTTTGTTAGTTTTTTAAAAGTGTCTATTTATTTATTTTCATTTCAGTTTTTGTTATTTTAGTACTTCAAGTTAAACTAAATGAAAATGAGAAATGTTGCCAGGGCAATTACCTGAAACAAAATCAGTTTAAGATTTTTTTATATTTTATTTTAGTTAATGTTTATTTGACTTCAATTTTACTTAAATTATTTCTATGGTTTTAGTTTTAGTTTTTTTTTTCTTTTTAACGATAATGACCCTCTTGACCCGGGAGGAAGTTTCTGGAAGAGGTTCGTAATCAATAGCTTCCTTTATCTGGTGTGTTGTTGTGTCTGTGGAGGTTCACTCTGCCGCAGGCGAGAAAGGAGACGCAGCTCCTGTGTGTGTGTGTTAAGGACGGCCCACGGGGCGGAGCTTCCCTGCTTCCTTATATGGAGGCAGGCTGGTCACATGGTCGAGCCGGTGTCAAAGAGATAGGAGCAGAACTGAGAACTTCGAACCGCAACTCGAACAAGCCAGCGCAGAGGAGGAGAGGCAGAGGGTGAGACAGACAGATAAGGAGACAGACAGACATCTCGCATGGTGAGAAAATGCCCACCAACTTCACCGTGGTCCCCGTGGATGATGGCAGAAAGTCCTCTCAGGAAGACTCGGATGACAACAACGCCCTGAAAGAGGAGGATGAAGAAACCGTAGGTGAGAGGTTCCCTCAGGGGAGTTTCTAGACTGAATCTAAACAGCTCGGCTGGATTTAGTGTAACGTGCTGCTTCAGGTTAAGTGAGCAGGTCACTGTCCGGAGTTTGTTTGTTTGTCTTTCTTCCTCTCTGCGCTGAACGAACACGCCTTCTCTTTTCCTCTTTTCACATGGGTGAGAGAAGCATGTGCTGAAGACAAGCTCGTGTGATGTTGTCCCAGAATGTGTCTTTTGTCATTTCATTAGCCTTATGTTGGTCATTTAATGCAAGTGCACGCCATCACTGGAAGTGCAGTGTCAGTATTTATGCATTTGTTGCATAAATGATGGCAGTAAACACAGTAGCTCTTATTTCTACACTCATTAGCACAGTTCAACAGCATCTTTCTTGTGCTAACTAAAGCAGGTTGATATTTTGAATATGCATGAAAAATTCACTGTGAGTTTTGCTGGCAAAATTAATGCTGCAATATTTTAATGCACTTTTTAAATTTTCTAAAAGATTTTATAATTAGACTAATTTTGTGATATTTGTCTTTTGAGGGCAGTAGGGTAGAAATGTTAATTAGCATGGTTTCATTTTGAATTTTCATGATAAATTCACTGTGATTTTGCGAGTAAAAAAGATGAATCATCATAATGCATGTTGCAATAATTTAATGCTCTTTTTAAAGTTTTTTGAAAGACTCATTATACTACGGCAATTGTGCAAAATCACTTTTGTATCTTTAATAAGAATCAATTCATATTTGATTCTTATAGTGAAGACTGTGCAGTGTTTTAGTCATGCACTTTTTAATTTCTGTAGTACTACATGTTAAAAAACCTACTGCAGCTGAAATACTTAAAGGGGTCATATGATGCGATTTCAATTTATCCTTTCTCTTTGGAGTGTTACAAGCTCTTGGTGCATAAAGAAGATCTGTAAAGTTGCAAAGACTAAAGTCTCAAATCCAAAGAGATATTCTTTATAAAAGTTAAGAGTCAGCCACGCCTACCTAAAACGGCTCGTTCTAACACGCCCCCACATGTCTACCTCACTATGTGGGAAGATTTGCATAACGCCGCCCAAATGTTCACGTAAAGAAAGAAGGTGTAACTTTTATTCTCGCTGTAGTATTGTTGCCGCTGCCGCCATGTCATGAAGACGCTGTGTGTTTCGTTGTGAAAGCGAAACTACTTTGTTTGGTCTTCCAAAAGAGGACGATATCCGCTTCGTCATGCCTAGAGCTGATCTGTGCTGGTCGCTGAGGAAATACATCAACTTCACCGTGGCGATCGC
>NW_015507192.1:81369-84697 GCF_001515645.1 Sinocyclocheilus grahami
TGTTGTTTGTCATTTCTCTGATCACAAATGCAGACAGGGTTTTATGTTTACGCGGTTATGTTTATGCAACGCAACACGTAAAAAGACAGTATAAGTCATTATAATCAGTAATTATGTCTCCACTGGATGCAACAAATGCCTCGTTTATAATGGGTTTTAATGTATTTGTCTCGTCGCTCCGGCCGGGACACGGCATCACAGTATGGTACAGGAGCGTAACATTTCCGTCACACGCTTGAGGTATTCGGCCAATCACAACGCACTGGATAGCTGGCCAATCACAGCACACCTCGCTTTTCAGACCGATGAGCTTTGCAAAAATTTACGCGTTTCAGAAAGGCGGGGCATAGAGGAGAAACAATAATGTACAGTATGTGGAAAATAATGTTTTTTTTACTTTAAACCGCATAAACACATTTCATTACACCAAATACACAAAATAATGTTCTTTTTAGCAACATCATATGACCCCTTTAAGTTTATTTAATTTATACTTTTGTTCTATTGTGTTTGTAATTTGCTGCTTTGTTCCTATTTTTAATAACAAAAATAAAATAAAATAAAAATATATATATCGAGATATATATCGTTATCGTGAAATAAAATGTATCATACCTTGAAATTAGATTTTGGTCATATCGACCACCCTTAATTACAGTCTTTTAATGCACTTTTGTATTTTGTCGTTAAACTTTCTGAAAGGCTTTATCATTGGGCTAATTTTGTGATTCTTGAGGACGTTAGGATAGAATGTTTATAATAATGTTACGTATTTAAAGTGGCTAAATTTGCGTTCGAGTTAGTAAGTAGTAAGATTCTTTAATGTGAATCAGTTTCAATGAATCAAGTCTCTGATTCAGTGAATCATTAGCATCATCATTCTAAAGTGTTTGCTGTGACAATTTACATCTTTAAAAAAATTTTTATAAAATATGTATTGTTTTTTATTTATATACTAATGCATTACATATAGTATATTATTATTTATCCCTTTATTTATCCTTGTATTATTTATTATTGTATTTAATTAGTGAAAAGCGGTGTTGAAAACAGGCATGGATTATCTTAAACTTGTTATTTACAGTATTTTACTTAATGCATTACAGATTTTGAATATATTTGCCTACATGTAGGTTGAAATTATGGTTCCTCTGTTTAAGAGAAAAACATATAATTTTAAGTCATTGTAGAGCAAATGCATAAATATTGAGATTTAAATTAAATATTGGCTTGAAAACATTGATTTCTTTCCAGTTTTTACTAACACTAGTGCCAGCCTCTGAGTTATGCTGTGTAATGACCACAGGTCACTGAGTTCATCTTCAGAAATTGGCCCTCATTACAAGATTCACCAGCTGATGGCTTTTCTCCTGCTAATTGCTACCCTGGCTTACAATTATGGCCCAAATTTTACAGACGCAGTAGAGCAACTGAATGCATATTAAGGGTTATGTAAGCGGGCAGTTTTCAGTGTTGTGCAACGGCTGTTTTTCTTCCCCGACTCTCCTGTGAGATGAACACGGACTCAGATTCCAGTCAATGCTATTGATTTGTCATGTTGCTTGCTTCCTGTTGGTTCCCTCTGGTGGGAGTTTAAGACCCCACCCTTCACATTCACCGTAATCTCTGGAGCTGCTCTTTGTCTGTATATCTTTTGGGACGTTACTGATGAAGGTCACGGCTCACGGTGTCCACACAGAGCTGATTTCAGGCCGTAACCACAAGAGGCTTCTTAGAGATAAGATAAGCGTTTCTGTTTGATTACATATTACTAGGATACAGCCCTGCGGAAGACATCTGCATCTAATTATTCCAGATCTCCACCCATGAAAAAGGCAACCTGAAATTGAATACCAGAGTAACCGTAAACCTCACAGCATGTGCTTTATCTACTCAAAGCTTTCAGCTCAGGAAGAATAAAGGAGGTGAACTGTCTGTAAAGTTTTATTAAACATCATTGTTTAGGTTTATGCTGCAGAAAACACAAAGTGTGATGTTTGTTAAACTGATATCAGCAGGTTGGTTTTCTGCTGATTCGACAGTGCAATGCAAGATGATTATTAAAAACATCCACGTCCTAAACAGCGCAGCAGCTTGTGCGCATGATAACCATTGTTAGTGGCCCTAAAATATAATTTCTGATGATTTCAGGGCGGTGAATCATGATTCCACCCTGTTTTGGAAACCTCTTTATTCATTGCAGTCAGCAGCATCAAGTTTTGCACAGCTCACAGTTTTAATGCTGTTTTGTCTCTAGTGGAGTAGGCAGTGTTTGTTTAATGCATAGGGAAGATTTTGAAAGTGTGCATGGAAAACAATGAATTTCTATGTGGATGTGAAGTGGTTGATGGTTAGATTAACTCATTTCTAAAGGTCAGTTCTCATTCATAGTGTGTGTAATGAAGCGTCAAATGTCTGTGTGTCACCGGTGGGTTACAACACCACGACTGCGTGGAAGAGAAAGACCGGGCGGTCAAACTGAGTGTGCTCTGAGCTTCTGCTTTCTGGAGAGACAGAATGAGATTTAATATGGCTGTGAAACCTTTTGGTATGTCGCTTCATGATCGCTAGAAAATCTTTATATCCCATTGTAAAAAATGTTGTACATAATTACTTATTGGATTATGCAATTTTTAAATATATTAAACAATTTGTGTATACTGTGTACTTTGTAATATAGTTATTTTTGCTGGGGGGAAAAAGTAATAATAAATTGATTTAAAATCCTTTACAAATAAGTTTACGTCATTCGATTTTTCTCATTTTTATTATTAAAAACGAACAACATGTCTGGGGAAAAAACAGCTCCATGTTTATGAAACATTTGAGTTCAAAAGAAAAGACTCAAAACAGTAAAACAAATATTATTCAGACTCTAAATTCTGTTTGTTCTGGTTGTTCATAAAACTGTAAACAATTAAATTCCACTTCCACTTCTGTTTTTTAATAATGAGTAAATAATGTAAAGAAGCCCTTACCACTAATATAAAATATTCTGATTTAATAAGCTGTGTCGCATGTTAATTATAAACAATTAAATTCCACATACATAAAAATGTATGTTTTTCCTCATCTTGACTTGTATTGCACTGTACATTTTTATATGATATCATGATTCAGCTGTCTTTTTCCCATGTAAATAATGTAAAGCAGTCCTTATCACTGACATCCATGCAAATATACTGTATCTACCACAGTGTAAAAGTTACAGAATATCAAACATATTTGTTCCGGATAAACTTGAACCTGAACTAATGTGGCAAAGACAGTGTTATTCATCAGATGAAGTCCTGGTTATAAGCTTAAGTTCATTCACCGCTGTTCGTTT
>NW_015507192.1:84852-85599 GCF_001515645.1 Sinocyclocheilus grahami
GTGAGAACAAACCCAAACGCCACACATTCCTCTTCACTACGGTACATTTCATATATCAGATAAACCAGCGGTGTTTGTGTTGGATTTCATAATCTCTGATAAGAAATTCTGCATTGTTCCTCACACATCCATTTGTGCATTTTCATTTCCGGGTGAGCTGATTCTTCAGTACTGGCAATCAAAAAGTGAAACCATGAGTTTTTAAATGAAATGCATCAGAAGATGAACCAAATCCCTCGCAGAGTTTCTTTCAGGATTGTTGAGCACATTTCTCACCGGTCTGTTGTCATTCAGAAGCTTGTGCTTCCTGTTTCCCGTCAGGCTGATTCTGGCCTCCATGTGCTGCGGCTGATAAGAGTCTGTGTGTGTTTCCCTGCCGCTGCGACACATTGAGCGCTGACTCCAGGCTCCACATCCTCTGACGGACACTTTCCCTTCCCTTCAGCTCCTCTGGACAACGGCTTTCTATCCAAACTTTCGTTTTTACATCCTAAAAGTCTGAGAAAGCAATGGCCAAACATGTAGTGTTTTCCTTCAGCAGGTTGGCAGCTTCCACTGAAGCCGATAGCCTGAAATAACCTTCAAGTCATGAGCGTTTAAACCAGATAACAATGCCCAATCAGCCTTATAAATGTAGTGCCTGTGCTAATAATAAGACACACTGACAATATCTTGTTCATATATTGGTCTCATGACGTGCGTCAGTGGCTACGTTTACATGCAACCAAATAATCCGTTTGTAATCGG
>NW_015507192.1:93080-94239 GCF_001515645.1 Sinocyclocheilus grahami
GCGCTCAGGGACTGATGTCTCTGGCGTTTTATTGGCAGCGTCACATGCGCTGATCATCAGAGCACAGATAGTTGAGCGCGTCTCTCCAGGGACCCTCGGCAGACCCATCTCACCCTCTCTCTCCATCAGCATGGAGCCGGGGTCGAGCTCCTGCCCGCGGGGTAAGTATTCGGCGTGGAGCGGGGCGTCCCGGATTCACGCTCTTGGGTTAGTGATGGCCGTGGATGTTCGTAGTGCTGCTCTGTTTAATGTCATTGTTCTTACTTCAGTTGTCGTGAAACTACCTTTTAGAAAGTTGGCGGGGAACTGGAAATGGGTTATTCGTGTTTTAATGTTAGAATATAAACACAAGATTTTTTCTAAACTAGATCTCGTTTTTGCTGACGTAGATGTACAAGTGCCAGTCAGGAACATCTCAGGTCGAAGAGTGTTTCAATGTTGTCAGCCAGAATATAACCTTTTCTCTAAACTGATTTAAAGTGACGTTTTGAAGGATGCGACTATAGTTGCATTGAGCTAGTCTTTGGTTTTACTTCAGTAGACGTGAAAATGCTGTTCTGGAACATCAAGATTATTGAAAATGATATATCTTGTCATTTTGTCAACCAGAATATAACCTTCTCTGAATGGACTTTAAGTGATATTTTTGAAGGTCATGTTGAACACTATCTCATTTTACTTCAGTAGATGTACAACTGTCCTTCTGTATCATCTCAGGTAGAAGATATGTTGGTGTCCTAATGTAGTCAACTCAACCAAGAATATAAACTGAATAAGTTTTCTAAAGCAACCAGTTGTTTTAGTCTTCATGCTTACTTCAGTAGATGTGAAATTGCTGTTCTGGAACTTTGCAATCATCTAGAATGAGATATTTTGCCGTTTTATGTTGTGAACCAGAATATAACTGCCTTTGCATGTAGCTCAATGTCACTTGTCTTAGTTCTTACTTTAGTAGACGTGGAATTGCTGGTCTGGGACATCAAAATCAGCTAGAACAAGATATTTAGCCATTTTTATGTTGGAGACCGTAATATAACCTTTTGTAAACTGACTTTAAGTGGCATTTGTGACTAGTTGGATTCAGCTAGTCTTAGATCTTACATTAGTAGATGTGAAAGCACAATCAGCTAGCATGAGGTGTTTTTAATGCTGTCAGTCA
>NW_015507192.1:95102-96094 GCF_001515645.1 Sinocyclocheilus grahami
ATAGAGTATGTGGCCATTTATTACCATAGAGACTGTGATTCACGGCTGCTCTACCTGACATGCTAATTTTAACCTTTCTTGCGACAATAGCTTTGTGCATGTATTGTCAAAGGGCATTGAGAAGAAGTTCTTAGTTTTATTGCAAACTCAAACTGTCATGTTCCTGGAAAGGAAACAATTAACATGAGTCCTTAATGTGTGAAGGGCAAATCAAATGTGTGTTTGCAAATCCAGCACCTGTGCATCAGCGTTTCTCATTGCATCAGTGAATGTCAGGTCCACTGGTCCAGAAAGATTTTCAGGTGGAGCTGTTGTCCGTTCTAAAATCCTCTTCTGTCATCTCACTGAGTGTGTATCGAGGGTTTGGGGAACTCAAGGGTTGGACAGTCAGCTCAGGTGTTGATTTGCATTAGTGGGTTATTATGAGCTGTTAGTGCAGGTGGTAGTTTTTATTTTATTTTAATTTATTTTGAAATTTTCGTTCTGCTTAATAATTTTATTTATTTTTTTATTTTTTATTTTCTTTTATTTAACTTAATTTTATTTTATTAATTTTTTTATTTTTATTTCTACTCTTATTTTTATTTTATTTTGTTTTGTATGTATTTTATTTATTTTTACGTATTTTGTCATGCATTTTTGGATTTAATGTATTTTTTGATTCAGGTCCCCTCAGGATTTTTTCACCTGTTTTATCATCCAGCATGCAGGTGAAAATAGTGCATCTGTCAGCTGCTGCAGAACAACTTAGAGATTTATGTAGATCACTTAAATCAGTAATCAGCAGTAAATACATATTTGTGTGGTACTAAAGGCATTACTTCTTTGACTGTCTGTGATGTTGTCATTTGCAAAGGAAGGGTCACTTTTATTAGGATCAATTGATAATGCATCATTGCTGTCATCACCAGCATCCGGTTTAGTCTCAGTAGTTAAGGAGGCTATATTTGATCTTTAACTTTCATGATATCTACAATTAAAGTGTTTGTAAA
>NW_015507192.1:101594-102617 GCF_001515645.1 Sinocyclocheilus grahami
AAATATGACGTCTACGGTCAGGCTATTGCAGACGCTTATACAAAGATGTATTAACACATGCACAAATGCAATGATTTTTCTTTGTTTTCCATTTCAAGCCCAGCGGGCATCAGCTTTTTTGCTGACAGTCAGTATGAATGTTTAAGCAATGGCCGGGCGATAGCCACAAACCACAGTCCCCAGCCAGTCTCCCCGTCACCGGACATCTCTCTGTGATTGGCCAAACACGCTCTCATTAGTCCTGAGACCACGGGCTTCAGATGCTCCGACTGCGTCAAACTCTGCATCAGGAAAGATCTAGGAAGCTCTTGGGTTTTTATTATATTCAAGTGTTAATTACTGAAGTTCATCTGTATTGTGTATTTGACTAAGCCGAGCCCAGCAGGAACATCGAGAGCCGCTCATCTCACCGCGGTATGCTTTTATAAGTATATGCATTTACACTTTTTGGTGGCGCAAGGGTTAGTTATGATTTATTGTAGTTGTGATGTGACTTGTGTATGAAGACTGAAGCAATCAATCAAGAATCTGAGCAGCAGAAGAACTCATGACTGACGTGTGACTTGCAGTGTTGGATCATCTATGATTTGGATGGACTTGGATTTTGTCTCTTGTAAGGCTAAAAGCATGAGATCTAAATCTGGTTTGCATTTCATATGTTGTGGTTGATGTTTCCCTCAAATTCAGAGAATTCAATATTCAAACATTATGTTTATGTTTTAGAGGTTATTGGAGTATGTTTTACAAGACACGACTATTTCAGTTTTTCTACTTCAAAATTTCATATTTAATTTAATGTGTTATATGCAGTTTCTTTATAATTAATTGTACGTAACATATTGAATTAATCATCCAATTTTCAACTGAAATTGTATTTTCTTGTCAAATGTATTTCTCATTTTCCTTCAGTTTAACTTGAAGTATTAAATTAACTAAAACTAAAACTGAAATAAAAATGAATAAAAACTAAAAACATGTTAAAATTAAAAATGTAAGTCCAAAATTAAAATGAAAACGGAACAT
>NW_015507192.1:104264-105121 GCF_001515645.1 Sinocyclocheilus grahami
ACCACTAGTTACATCCCTAATTTTTAGATGTTCTGCCTTATTATTGCATGCATGTGCAATCATTTCGAGCATACATTTCTCATGCCGTCTCTTTTGCGATGTGTTTGTGTGCAGAGTCCACAGATGGGGACGTTTATCGGGGTCTACCTGCCCTGCCTGCAGAACATCCTGGGAGTGATTCTCTTCCTGCGAATGACGTGGATTGTGGGAACGGCGGGAATCCTGGAGGCCTTTATCATTGTGACCATGTGCTGCTCGTGTGTAAGTCCAAACCACATGACTGTAGGAGTTTATCAGTTCTGATCTTGCCGGTTAAGTTTAGCCTCCGTCCTCTTTCGTCTGAACTGGCACGTGTGTAATCTCCTGTGCTCAGAAGTCTCTAACACCACTGCTTATTTATAAACCACATCAGACAATGGGATCAAGCGTCTAATTCACCTCAACCTTCACTTGCTAGTGTCATTATACGTTTCCGGCGATTGTGCCACAGTCAAGATTGAGTCGCTCTTTCCTTCTAGCGCTCTTACAGGAAACATCAAGATCTCAGTGCTGCCAGTTTATGTAACATCTATCAGAGATAAATGACAGATAGACAGACGTTTCTAAGTGTGGCTGAACCTCACATTTGGGAGATGTGTTTACTTCTTCTTTTAGGAAGGTAAATCAATATCAAAACAGTGTTCACAGCCTGTTTTTCTTCCTTAATGGGACACATTATTGAGTGAATCATGGAAAATGTCTGCCAAACTTAACTGTGTTTTTCTGTATGACGAATGTTTAAAAAGTCAAAAAGGGAAGTTATTTCAGAAGCGGAACAAATAATTATACACACACACACACACACACACACACACACA
>NW_015507193.1:0-1349 GCF_001515645.1 Sinocyclocheilus grahami
GGAGGCAGAAGCTTTCGGCACTCAGATACTTTGATGATTCAGATGTCAAGAAATAAAGTCTAGTTAAAGCAATTACTTGCTTGCGATGATTTATAGACCTCAATAAATACTGGCTTACTAGGAGACAAAATGTGGAACCTATCCTGACATTCTTATCATTTGGGTAAGTTTGATATTCTGGGGTAATTATTAAATTGATTACTAGTAGTCAATTTGTAATTAAATTCGATCAGTGAAATCAACTTAATGTTTTTGCCTCTGAAATGTGTGGCATCTGAAACATTTGTAATATGGGCTACTAATAGACTGAATTTAACAACAGTTCTGACAAACTGAGCAAGTCGGTCTGAGAATTAGTGTTAAACCTTACTGAAATTAACTCTTCTTTTGGTAAAACAATGTTTTAAATCTCTTTGTTTTTATTTCTAAGTTATTTTATGTTTTCAATGTTTAATCGAATTGAAACAAGTGATAAAAGAACCCTCTGACGCATTAATTATTAAGTCATGACTTTTTTACACCAAAACAATTTACTAGTTCAATTACAATGACACATAATTTTTACATTTACGAAGTTACATTGTATTTTTTATATTGCTTTGAATTGAATTACGGATCGAAAATCGAGTTTAAAATCTGAGAACTCATACAATCAAACAGAAATGGTGGCAAGTTATAACCTACTACATGATGTCGATATTTTTGCGGGGTGGTGGCTTCAGAACACAGAACTGTGTCTTTTGAAGATAAGAAATTATAAAGTATAACCATAAAACTGACGCGTTTTTCTAATAACATTTTGTTTGTCCACCAGGAACACCACACACGCAGAAGATGAACATCTTCAATAGACGGACGCCTCGCCACATCACCCTGCTTTTGTGCTTCATGACTATCTTTCTTTTGTTCACCCAAAACCCGATGAATAATACTGGAGACTCATTTTGGCACGCTCATAATTGCATGAGTGTGCCATGTCTCGCAGATTAGTTACATAGTTTTGCACAGACTCAGCCGGATGCTGCAGCCGTTTGCGTAACTTGTATCGGCGGAGCAGTACTCGTTGTTGGCCTGTGAAGTGGTTAGCGAGGAGAGCGACCGCTTCCTCATAAGTTTCTGAATGTCTGAGGGCACAATATATTTTCTGTCCCTCCGCCCCGAGACAGTGGCGAAGCAGGGCGATCTTTCTCCAGTCGAAAATGTCAGTGTAATCCATGGTCTTGAGATATACTGTGAAACCATCAAACCAACTCGCCCACAGAATAGGCGGTTCACCGGGCACGGGAAGAAAAGTTGATGGAGGCAGAAAGCTAAACTCAGCCATCCCCGTCGCCAATGTTGTGTTTAAA
>NW_015507193.1:1693-3598 GCF_001515645.1 Sinocyclocheilus grahami
ACTTTGAAGAATGTGGGTAACCAAACAGTTTCTGGTCCCCAATGATTCTGACAGTATTTTTTCTCTATATGGAAGTTACTGAGGACCACAAGATATGGTGCTTTTCCACTGTATGGTACGACTCGGCTCGGTTTGCATTTCCACTGCAGTTAAGTACTGCTTTTGAGTGGGCAGGATTATACTCATGGCGTTGTAGTTGCACCACCTCTACTGCCATGCGGCCAAGAGCTGAGTGACCACCTGAAAATTTTTTTAATTCCTCGTTGCCCCATCAAGTTCTCGCTGGATCCTATCAACGAGAGGAACATCTGTACTTCCTCCTGGATGGACAGTTGTTTCTGTTGAAGAACTTGCAAAATTATGGGCTGTAGCTTAAGACATTGAACAGACATGGTATCTGGTATCACCTGACAGAGATCAGCTAGCTGTTTGAACAAGTTGGCATTTGTTCCAATGATAACAGGAACTTGGTCTGAGTTGCAATTTTCTGGACATACCAAGGCAAGTACGGACAAAGACCCTGAAATGCCTAAGTCTTTGGGGAACTCAAGGTCTACCACAACATATCCTCTGTATGGGTAGCTTGACTCACTCAGTCCCCATATGGCCAAGCCATGAACTCAATGGATTGGTACATCTCATAGATGTTGGGAGTACCAATTCTCGAAAATAATTGTGACTTGTGAGCCACTATCAAGCAGAGCTTCACAAGGATGTCCACAAATCTTAATATCTATGGTAGATGACAACCCTACTAGTCCCTTGGTAATGTTAGATTCTGGCTTCAAGGTTTTCACTGTGCTCCTCTTCACATAACAGTTTCTCGTTGACTTACTCTGTGTGGATGTTTACTCTTCTCTAAGCCTTCACAACATGAAGCAATTTCATGGAGTTTTCTGGAGCACTACATCTGGTGGCAACGGGCTGGAACCGCAACAATAACAAAAAAAGTAATCAGTATCCTTAAAAGACGAGCTTCTCGCTTGTATAGCTGAGCTACTTGAAGTGTCCATAGATTGTGTTTTGGGTTATTTCAACTCATTAGCAGACTTTACTGCCATAGTGGACAACTCTGTAGCTCTTTCACTTGCTTTTTCAGGGCTTGCAATTCAGTATTCTGATCTGCTTTATCTGACTTCTTTGGCGTAGTAATACTACTACTATTTACAAGAACAGTTGGCGTAGAGAGCCCTTGGGTAGACAACTCTCTTACCATTGACCACAAATCCTTTATTTCAGTGCGTAAATCGGAGAGTTCTGATTGTTCCGATTTTACATCTTGACTGATCTGCGCAGTTCGAACATGCTGTCTCCTCACAGGCGCACTGAGCTTGTGCCTTGCTGCATCCTGTTCTTCCTCCTCGCGGATTAAGGAGCTGCAAAAAGGTAGTAGGGTGGCTCTTTCTTTCCCTCAGTCTTAAACGCAACAGCAGAATATCTGATTCGGTAGCCCCTCTGATGAGCTGCTTAACCTGTGCTTTGTTAGCTAGTGTGGAATCTAGGCCTCCTTTCTGCAGTAACTTGGTGATGAGGGATGGCACATCCTTCTCAAAAATGCAGATAACAGCTCACCAGGATTCTGGCGCAGCAGTCGAAAAGTGAAGTACAGATCTTCACCTGACTCAGCTGTTCCAAACGCACTTTCTAAAGCCTCTATGTGTTCAATAGGACTTGCATTTGGATGTGCCATTCTCACAGCTTGAATGATCTCCAAGGCTGGACCCCTTAGACTTTCTACAATCCTTCATTTCTTTTCTTTGTTTGAGCAGTCACACTCTTCTATCATGAGTCTGGCCTGATTGCTCCAGCTGTCTAAAGTCTCTTCCCCTACAGGAGTAGGGCTTACACCTGATGTGGTTCTACGACGACGATAAGCACTGCTCTCTGGGGTGGGTCTTGCTGTTT
>NW_015507193.1:3880-4607 GCF_001515645.1 Sinocyclocheilus grahami
TAACCCCTTTTCCCAGTGCTGGTTATAGGTAGCTAAACTACTTTAGAAAATGTAACATGGGACGGTTTGAAAATAAATACTAATAAAACAAGTAATTGAGGTGTTACATTTCTTTTTATAACTATTTGTTTTACACGACGCTTATTGGCGGTGCCTCCCTTTATGTTGTAATTTTATGTTTAATTCCAAATATCCCACTAAAACTGTGATAGTTTAATTAACTGTTGTAAACGCAAAAACAACTAAATGTGAATGGGAGAAATTATATACAATTTACTGAAGTAAACTTGAAATTAAAGTATTCAGTATAGACAATTAAATATGTATGAAACTGAAAATAAAAGCAAATAGTTAAACAATATACACTATAAAAAGAAGCAGTTCCAATATAAACCCCCTATTCAACTGACACCAAAATAAATTAAATAAAAAATCAGTAGAACGTCTATGACATTAAATTAAGTGGGCCCACACACATACATTAGTCTCTCATTAAATCAGTCTTAAACAAAATAAATCGTTGAAGGCCTGGGACGTGGCTTGAAAGCATGGTGGCCAAAAAACAAAACTGGCCGCATCACTTTAAAAGCAACAAAAAAAATTGTTTAACTGCACGTGCTTTGTAGTACTCATGACCTGAGATATGGCTGTGTACTGGCTGTATATAGTCCAGTTACCACGAACAACATGCATAACTGTACAGGGCGGCAAGTTCAGGCAGGTAACA
>NW_015507193.1:5588-6216 GCF_001515645.1 Sinocyclocheilus grahami
ACGCAGTTAAATTGTTTAATTAATTTAAATGGTTAATTAAAAAAAAAATAATAATTCCTAGAAATTAAGCCTTGTGCAACGTAAAGGTAATATATTTATGTCTATCGGAGTTAGTTTGCGCTCAAAACATAACAGCCGCAAAGACTTTAAATGCAATAATAAAAATGTCAGAAGCTAAAATTAGAGACACATTTATTAATCTCATTAGCTCCGTTTATAATTACACAGTGGCAGTTTGATCACAGTGGGTAACGGATAGTGTCACACATCGTAATTTCTTCACTCTGGATCTTTCTGACGTCCCTCGTTGACCTCTTGATCATAGATTTGCTCTCTCAGTAACCTGTTGTGTCTTGGAAAATGAAATAGAACTTATTCTGCAATGGCCTCCCTGGTTAACCAAGTGATGGTTCACTGCAGTAGGTTGCTTCAAATGTCATTCAGGGATAAAAAAAATAAATAAATGGGGGACAATAAATCAAATACTTCTGAGAGGTTTTTTATGGCATTTTTGCCTGTTTAGTTGGTAGAAGAGAAATATACAATAACAGGCCATCAGCAAGAGCCAGTTTCATTTTACAGTTGGTCTCACCATCAGGGGCGGGGGGGGGGGGAGGGGGGTCGCCCC
>NW_015507193.1:6437-28393 GCF_001515645.1 Sinocyclocheilus grahami
TATCACACCAAACAATTTTGGGTGAAATGCGCAGTTTGTCCTGTAAACTATGCATACAGAAAAAACAACAACATCTCCAGCAGCTAAATTCAAATTTGCGTTCGCTGGCTGGCACAGAGCCAGAGACACACACGTTTTTAAAGCGCTGCACATTATAACCAATCCCATACTATTATGTTGAGTTTATGAATACAAAGACCAATCAGAGGCATTCAGATGAGTCACCGCTGAAACACGCTATTTCGTCACTGCGCGCGCTGCCTGACTGCAATCTCTGGCTAATTATCTCATCAGAAACAACAAAGTGAAGATGTACGAATGTAAGTAATATATTAATTTTACAGTGTAAACAGCTTTAGAGATTATTATGGGAGTTTGAGAGTGCTTGAATTCGCTGGACTGAAGTGAAAATGTACTTTGATAGTGTAAACGTTCTTTGCTCTCTTTTTGTACAATGAAAGTGTTATAGGCTAATTAGTAACTTACTATGTTTTTATTAACTTCACATTAAATACAAAGTCAGTCGTATTAAATATATTTAATGGTATGACACCATATCTGGTACTTAAGTAAAAAGACGAATTTTTATGCAAAGTTAATAGATTAATACTATTAGGCTACTTTACTAGAGAACTAACAATCTATAAAGGTGCAAAATGCATTTACTTGCACATATTTGAGAATCGAGATATTTCATGATATATTTTGGGAATATAAAAAAAATAAAACCCCTGCTGAATAAAACATTAGACACCATTAGAAAATGTGTAATGGTTTTACTGGTTATAATGGGACTTGTATTGGTTTTAAGGGAAACTGTAATGGACCCTGTTGGTCTCTACTTGTAATTGGTTGCCTTCTATTGGTGGCTTGTTAAAACCAATAAATCCTAATGGAATATGTCCCAAAACACACTACAGAAAACCATTTTTAATGGTTTTAATGGTTAAAAAGTGATGGTTTGTAATGTTTGTAATGTTAGTTGTTGTGGAAATCATTAACATTTTCTGTGATGGTGCTATTGTTTTATTTTTCAGTAGAGACATAAGCCTATATTTGTTTGTGGCTGCTGTGTGTCATATGACAAGCATGAGAGCCCCCCCCCCCCCCCCTCTTTGTTCCCCCCTAAAAAAAAATGATGCCTCTGACACTACAATACAAAATTATTTGTCAAATAAATGAAACATGATGAAACATTAATTTTAGTTGAAATTGTTATAGATTACATCTAGATTGCAGTGATACATGACATGGTGAAAAATTACTGAATGAATAATAGTCTACTTAAAGTAGTTTAAGATGAATTTTAAAATTTAAAAAAATTTTAAATTTAAAAAAATTTTAAAAAACAATTGCAATCGCACAATCATGACAAACTACACTTCAGCGTACAATAATAATGTCCCAATGATGATGTATTCAGCAATATTGAAGTATTCCTGATTGAACATCTAAGAATAAATGAAGCAACACAAAGAATCAACAGTTCACATGCAACGGAAAATAATCAATAAACTACATGTGGCATTTGAGAATGAAGCTAAATAAAGAAATCCAGGAAGCAGGAGAGCTGGGAAGATGGTAAATATTCCTACATATGTAATAGGCTTCTCAAAAATATCGAAAATGTTTAACAGAAAACAAATGAAACCTATCAAAAGCAAATCAAAAGGTGTCTTAAGATTTATTTTATTTTATTATAGTTTATTTACATTTGCATTTACATTTATTTTAGAAGCAAAACTGCGTGCACAATGTTGAGAATACGGCTCTGTTCCAAAAGCCTACTGCTCTTCCATGCTGCCTACTGTCTACATAGGCAGCTGCTTTCTAAGTGACACAATTCCAATAGAGTTTGACGTTAGCATGTTGTTAAGCTAACAATAAGCCTGTCAGGCACGAAGAAAGTCACCTTTCTAGAATCGTCATGTTGCCCCAATAAGCTTAAAAATGCCCAGCACACACACATTTTGAGTAAAATTGTTTCTTTTTTAATTACACAATCACTCCTGAAAATATGGCTTGAAATGGAGGTTTTCGTACCTATTCAATTAGTGTGAAGAACATTTCAATAATCTAAAGAACTTTTTCCAGTATACAGAACATTTAGTGTGATGAAAAAGTTCCTTGGATGTTAAAGGTTCTTCATGAAACCATCAATACCAATCATTTTTAAGAGTGACAGATGTTTAAAAAAATGAAGCTGATGAACAATGAACTAAAGGAATCAAATAAAAGGTCAAGTTTGTGAAGTATATGAAAAACAAAACATTTTTATGTAAATAGCCATTGATATTTTGTACTTTAGCAGACAAGCCAATTAAGTTAAAGTGTTGGTAAATCAAAGAACTGGTACTATGACATTTAACGCAAAAGCAATTAGCCGTCTTTGATGTGTGATTATTTCATCAAAGTGCGGTGCAATTCCGTCAAGAAAAGGTGATCACTCTGGAGCCACAGTTTGGCTCCAGGCTAAAAATATCTCATTAAACTTGTGGATCTGAAATGGAATCTGTCAAATCAATGTCATGTTATGACAGCAATAGAAAAATCATTACTGGTGATGGTCTGAGTGTGATAAGAACTGCACGTTCGACCACACTTTACACTTTAGCTGAAAGACATGCAAACACACACGCCCGTTTATTCTTGGGCTGGATTTAAGTGCTGAAGAGGTGAGTTTCTTCTTTGTACGAGGAGTTTGTGTCCAAAAAAAATGAGTAGGAGGGAATTTCTCGCAGATAACAGTATCTCATTCCTGTAACAGCGAATAACCAGAGGATGTGATTAAAATCAGACCGCAGGGGCTCCAACAACCTGTCCATATACAAGGTTAAAGGGATCTCTACAACTGTTCCTGTCACGCACACACTCACTGCGAGAGCAGGCTGCTGAGAAGAAGTGCAGTAGATATTGATTGGTGATATGGATCATCTCCCTGCACTCCTGCGTGACTCCTGTTCTCTTTCTAGCACTCAATCTATCATAACTCAGCATGTCTCCATCAGAACGTTGCTTTCTATCTGCCATTGACACCCAGAACTCTCGACATCGGCCCTGAATGTGCAGAGGTTATCTGAACAGATTCGTCCAGATCTACAGAGCAGAAACCCAGCTTTCGCTTGGGGCCTCCCTGGGCCTAAGCACACAGCAAAATATTACTTTATTGAGCAATAGTTTTGTCCTGTCTCCTAATACAAACAAATCTAAACATCCTTAAAACAAAACAACTGCATAAGAAGCATCTTAAAGGAAGAGTTTACCCCAAAATTAAAATTTGCTGAAAATGTACTCACTCTCAGGTGATCCAAGGTGTAGATGATTTGGAGAAATGTTGCATTGCATCACTTGCTCACCAGTGGATCATCTCCAGTGAATGGGTGCCGTCAGAATGAGAGTCCAAACAGCTGATAAAAACATCCCAATAATCCATAAGTAATCCACACCACTCCAGTCCATTAACGTCTAGTGAAGCAAAAAGCACCTTAATCCATCAAGACGTTTTTAACTTCAAACTGTCAAATAGTGTACAGTGGAGACTTGACTCACAATTGACTCCAATAGAATTTAGTGTTTCTATTAAGCATAAAAATACACATCCCACACAAATATTGAGTAAAATAGTTTTTAATCACATTGAATTGTTTTAGTTGAAGTTACTTAATTTGAACTTTTTTATTTTGTTTTCAGTAATGAATTATAAGTATATTCATAATCAATGCTTAATTTGTCTTATGTGATTATATTTTTCCACTCTCTTTGGCGCAGTACATTCTGGGAATGCCAGAAGTTTTAATTTATAAGTAATATCGAATTAGAAATGTAACACTTCATATACTTTCATTAAGTTTTCCGTTCTAAGCAAAATTAAAGCAAATTATTGTTTAAAGTCTATGCTTAAATGAGATTTGTTTTTAACTCAAATATCAAATGGAGTAAGAAAAATTAAACTTAATGTGTTTATGTATTTCAAGAAAAATAGAAGCTGGTTAAACATATCTGGAGAACAAATTCTTATATTCTATATTCTACATTGTACAGCATGCTTTTCTGTGTTGAATTATTACATGAATTATTAGCTGTCTTTGCCCAGATGTTATCTTTCAATATTTGCTAAATGTAAAATAGTCATAAATTTGTTTCAAAACATTAACTTCATAATTGCAATGATATGCAGTAAACTGAGATTGTGTCTATGTGTTACTTTTCAATATTGTACACACCATGCTTTTCTGTTAAAAAAAATAAATAAAAAGCAAGCAAGAAAAAATAATTAAAGGGGTCCTATTATGCTTTTTCACTTTTTGAATTTTAGTAAGTGTATAGTGTGTATGTTTGGGCATTAAAAGATCTAGAAAGTTACAAATCTGAAAGTCCACTCCAAAGTGAGATATTTCGCTTTTTAAAAATCCCTTTTCAAGAACTACAACGAACGGCTCGTTTGGACTACAGCGTTATTTTTCGGGTTTAATGACATCACAAAGCGGATCATTAGAATATCATTAAAATAAATCCGCCTAAGAAGTTGGGGGGTGGGGAGGTCGTGGTTAGAAGCTTGGTTCAGTGCATCAGACAAGACGACGACGTGCTGCTGCTGTAGCATCAAGTTTTCACCAGCTTTCACAATATGAGGACGTTCAGAGCTGGTTTCGCCAAAAAGCTTTTGATGAAAGACGGAGCAGTTCCCGCTTTGTCGGGACAATCTGCTGTATCTGCATCACAGCCTGTAAGTATGCTGCTTTATTTGTTTTTGTGTGTGTTATTTATCAAATGCACAGTGTATATGTAAATAAATATGTAAATGAGTTATAGCATGTACATTTGTCATATACAGTAACGTCCTGACACCATTTTTTAAGGAAATTATATTTTCACTTATAGGCATCCAGGCAAGTGTTTCTGGTCGCGATGTTGGAACTGAATCCACTCCCATGTTTTCTGATGTGCCATTGTCTTCAACACCAGTAAAGGGCTCAATCTTCATTCCACGTAAGAGACCTCGTCTGGTGTTGGAAGAAGAGGACACTGACTCACAATTACTTGAACAACCCCATGACTCTACATATAACATGGAGTCTGTGGTAACAGAGGAATCTGAATTGTCGTAAGTTACAAATACATGTTGCCAACATACTACAATTTTAAGTTTACATACTACAAATTTTCTGCAAAGCAATTGCCAAGACTTGCTTTCCTTTTTTTAGGTTAGGCCTCCAAGGACAGTACAGTGTTTCCAAATACATTGTGTTTGAAAGCTGCCTGCGAGAATTGTTTGATACTTGCCCATTTTGCTAGCAAGTGTTCTGTCCAGAGCAGACGAATGGGTACTTTTGTGGCATTCACTCAACTCTGCGAAAAATGTAACTACCACAGACAGTGGCAGAGCCAACCCATTATAGGAAGTACCCCTGTTGGAAATCTACAGTTGTCTGCAGCCACATATTTTACCGGTGGATCATTTGTTCAACTACAAAAGGTATCTTTTATTTTCATTGTTATCAAATGTATATGTACATTTATTTATTTATTTCTCATTATTTTGATTTTATAGATTTTCAAGGCCATGCAGCTGGAGATATTCCAGAATGACACGTTTAGGAGACATGCCAGGACCTTTTTAGAGCCTACTATCATACACAGATCAGCGAAATCTAATTCGCCAGCTACAGCAGGTGGGGAAGGTAGCAGTTGCTGGGGATATGCAAGCTGACACACCAGGTAAGCAAGTGTGACACAAAACCACCCTTAATGGTCAATGTAGTTTATCGTTTTGTACTTCTGTATGTTTTAATACATAGATTAAAGTGTAGTTTAAAAAGTTACTCAAATTATTGGTTTTGCTTGCCCAAGGACACTCTGCAAACTATGGAAGCTACACCTTAATGCTCTTGGACAGCAACACAATTTTTGATCTTCAACTCATTCAGGTGTGTTATACATTTACAAGCCTAAGACTCTTGTAAATTACTCTTTTCATTATTGTCAATTTTATATTTTAAATTATGTGTAACCATGCACAGAGCAACGAGGTAAGTGGTAGTTACCACATGGAGAAGGAGGGGTTAAAACGTTCCCTTGACAAACTGGAGTCAAATGGCTTGGCTGTGGACTATATTGTGACAAGATCGTCATCCACAAATTCAGAAATTTCTACGTGAACGGAACATCACTCAGTTTTTTGATGTATGGCATTTTGAGAAAGGTGAGTATCCATTTTTTTATATTGTCTTATTGATTGAGTAACTAAGTTCTTAAATGTAATTGTTATTGTACTAGACTGACTTGGAATAATGTGTATAAAGCTGATATATTGCTTTAACTTTCTTTCAGGTTTGACCAAGAAACTCGAAAAACTGTCACAAAGGAAGGATTGTGAAGTCCTGAAAAAGTGGTTGCGCAGCATTAAAAACCATGTGTACTGGAGTGCAAGATCTTCAACATCTGGGTCAGAGAAGGTGGCGAAGTGGACCTCAGTTCTTAATCACATTCAAAATGTACACATCCACAAAAATCTGCTCTTCCCCAAATGTACACATTCAGATACAGTATCCAGGAATGCAAAGAATTGGTTCCAATCAGGTATGCATACAAATTGGCTAACGAAATTGTTAAAATTGTGCAGGGAATGTTACTTTTTATGCATGTCATAACAGGGTCAATGGCATTTCATAAAGTAGAAAAGATTCTGAACAACAAGAGAGTTCTCAAGGATGTGGAGAAACTCAGTCACCACAACCAAACCTCATCTCTAGAGGCCTTCCACGGCCTAATCTTGCGGTTTGCGCCCAAGAATGTGGTTTTCCCATTTATGGGAATGTTGTGCAGGTAATACACTTTGAAACTAATTCAATAATATCCTAAATCAAATTGTATTACTCTCAACTACTATTATAGTAATGTGTGGATTGTTTATTGACTGCAGATTATACCTTGCAGCGATGCACTACAATGAAAATGCTGACAGAGAACAAGCCACAACATCATCTGGACAAGCTATGTACAAAGTACTTTTCCCCAAATCGAAAAAGGGTGAATGCACAGCAAAGCCAGTGAAAACTGAGCCATCATCCAGTACGTTGTAAAATAACTTTTATTTATGAATGAAGAACAATACATAAAAAATATTAATAAATGGATATATATGACAGTACTGCAATATAAATAAAAGAGGTAAACTGCTGACGTTAACTTAGTAGCACAAAATAGTGAATTGCTGTGTTCAATGTTGTTACAGACTATGTGAGTGACCTTATGAGGCTCCTGCTTAATGAGGTGTTTGAGGACCCAACACCATATGTGGAAGAGCTACAGAAAATCTCCATTCCCCCATTTCTGTCAGCAGAGTTCGACAAACCCTCAAAGGAAGAAGTCATTGCCTGCCAAGTAACTCGCTTTAGTCAAGGGGTGGCCGAAACCCCACAAACTGTCCAGTTGGATCAGGATACTCCTGGCGGATCCGGTGAACAACACAGGATGGGATGACAACCTAAACATTCCGTCCTAAGTACCCCCAGCACCAGCTGACAAAGCTGCGATAGGCCAGATACTGGTATCGCCTGTGACAACAAGACTACCATTAATGTTGTAAATAAAAACCACTTGTTTGTGCTAATGTGTATATAGATGTTTATGTAACAAATACAGAACTTTAAAGAGATGTCATGTGTCATTCATTTTTATTGCGATGTTGTGTGTTAATACTGCTTAATTTTGCTAATATTACTTTACAGTGTTTTATTTATTTACACAGCTTTATATCATAACACGTCAGGAATAATTACTCTTCCTCAGTTCTGCGCCTTACAGGCCCATAGTCTGCTCGGTAGATGTTATAAATGTTTTGTAAGGTGTAAGGATTCAGACAGTTCACTTCGAAGCCGGGATGCTGAATCATACACGTTAGAGGGTCTGGGACTTGTTTCATTCTTTTCACAACCTAAGAGGTAATATAACACACTGACTATGAATAAAGTGGTCAATTCACAATCATGTTTTGTAATACATAAAGTAATTCATAAATAACTATCAAAATTGACAGCAGTGCTTGTTTACAGTACCTTTTGAATTTCCTTGCAGCAGATGTTTTCTACCTCACTGGGCATTTTAACACAGTTATTACACATGCACCTGAATAATTATATATGTAAATAAGTATGTTACAATTATGAAAACTTTTTTTATAAACTGCTGACAGTACAATATTGGACAATGATGTAATCTGCAGAATTTACACTTCAATTATGAGACTACAGTATCAATAAGTTTAACTGTATAACATCTAAAATGTGACAATAACGTTTAACAATAACGTTACCACTCTGATACGTCTTGCAATATCCATGTGTGCAAAGGTTCCGCGCGATCCTCTTGATCAAAATTCTCGGGGTCTGAATCCGGCTCAAATTGATATGGCAATATTGACGCCATATATCAGAGTAGACGGAACTTGCTGCTTTGGCAAGGGGCGTGGCAGTACTGAAACACTGTCTAAGCTGTTCACCAATCACAACGCACTGGGACAGCTAACCAATTACATCACATTCCGTTTTTTGGAAGGCGGGCCTTCATCAAACCCAGAACTAATCAAGCCATTTATGGCAGGATGGGGAGAGAGGTATTGTAATAATGTAAATTATGTGAAAAATAATGCGTTTTTCAAACCACCAAGCATGAGAGCATGTTCTAGTACACCCCCAAAACAAAATTAGGACTTTGTAAACGAGCATAAATAGGACCCCTTTAAATGAATTATTAGTTGTCTTCACCCAGACATAATTTTTGAAAATTTCCTTTGTGTAAAATATTCATAAACTTGTTTCAGAAGCCTGAACTTCATAATTGCAATGATATGCAGCAAACTAAGAGAGAGAAAGAGTGTGTGTGTGTGTGTGTGTGTGTGTGTGTGTGTGTGTGTGTTCACAGCAGTACTGAAACACTGTCTAAGCTGTTCACCAATCACAACGCACTGGGACAGCTAACCAATTACATCACATTCCGTTTTTTGGAAGGCGGGCCTTCATCAAACCCAGAACTAATCAAGCCATTTATGGCAGGATGGGGAGAGAGGTATTGTAATAATGTAAATTATGTGAAAAATAATGCGTTTTTCAAACCACCAAGCATGAGAGCATGTTCTAGTACACCCCCAAAACAAAATTAGGACTTTGTAAACGAGCATAAATAGGACCCCTTTAAATGAATTATTAGTTGTCTTCACCCAGACATAATTTTTGAAAATTTCCTTTGTGTAAAATATTCATAAACTTGTTTCAGAAGCCTGAACTTCATAATTGCAATGATATGCAGCAAACTAAGAGAGAGAGAGAGTGTGTGTGTGTGTGTGTGTGTGTGTGTTCACATTGCTGCTTGAAGTTGCAGGTTATAAAGGCATGCGCCCCTGCAGGGACCGGTCGAGGTAAATGAATAGTGTTCTCGCACATAGTAGATATCGCTAATGTATCTGCTATTGATAGAGTGAGACAACACGAGTAGCTTCGCCTTTACTTACAGTTTTTCTCGATCGCTAACACACAATTCATGAAACAATTCACCATTTTCTCACAACTATAAACACAATCTCAAAACTATACACCAACTTGTGCAAACTTCAAACTTCCAGGTCAAAATCAAATAGTTTAGTCAAAACATGTTCTCTTTTGTCAGACTCAAACTTTGGCCTCAGATGATACACATACCTGTCAAATACACAGACTATTTTCCTGCCTAGAGAACACTAGTGAGATCAGTTCAAAACACTGTTACAAAAACCTCCTTTTAGGAAACAGGAATCCTTTAGCTAGTCAATGGCTGTTACAGTATACAACAAAAATAGAGGGATGCAGATACAGTAAAATTCAGCATTAAACTGTAAAAAGTTTATGCTGTGTAACTTTCGTTACACTACTGTAAAGAGATCTTACAGTAGATGAAAAGCACTAGAAGAGAAAAGTTCAAAAACCAAACAACAGAATATACAGTAAACACACATTGGAATATACTGTCAGTTACTGTAAATAATTTCATTCATTCATTCATTCATTCATTCATTCATTCAGCATCCTCTGCCAAATTGCATTACAGTATTGGTAGTATCCTTATTTGTTATAGCAGTTTCTAAGTCTTCTGACAAAAGACTTCTCTGCCTCCCCTAAACAGTCGTCTCTCAGTTCTGTAAAAATAGAGTACATGTAAGGACTACTTGGCTACAAATAAATTCAACAGTAATGAGTTTGAGGGTGTACAACATGTGCTACAGTATTTACTGTACATAGAATAATGAAAGTTCTCTCATCTGAAGTACTGCTGCTATGTACTGTAATTATATTGAATGTGTATTGTGTAAATAGTATTGAAACCTTTTAGATGAGCTTGTAGGCCAACGTCCCTCATGGTCAGTCCATACAGAAGAACATGGTCAACTATAGTGCTTGGTATTTCATCAGGAACAAATAAAATTTGACCTCATACCCTTTCGTTTTTATTTTCCCCTCCAATTACTCTTTGTCTCCCAATACCAGGATTGATTAATCTGTTATAATGTGTTAGCAATCGAGAAAAACTGTAATACAAAACATAAATCTGGCAGGACAGTGCCATGTGTTTTTGCTCTAGGCTATTTTGCAAAGCATATATTACCTTTAAACCATAACTGCGCGTCTCCGAGCAACACAGCGGTGTTTAGTTTCTGAATGAATGAATTCAAAGCCCCATTCATAATGTGAGCCGTTTACTTCATTCCTGAATGAATCAGCCGTTGAATGAATGACTCATAAATACATTTACCACCACCTGCTGGCAGATTAAGTTCCTAATTTAGAGTATCATTTGATTAAAATAAATAATAATAATAATATAAAACATTAAAGGGATAGTTCACCCCAAAATTTTTACTTCTGTCATCATTTACTCACCCTCTTGTCGTTTCAAACCTTTCTTTTGTGGAACATAAAAGAAGGTATTTTGAAGACTGATGGTAACAAAGCTGTTTTTGGTAATGACTTTCATTCTATGAACAAAAAATACTGAGATGTTTCTCAAATTATTTTCTTTTGTGTTCCATAGTTTATGTTAGGCTGTTGTAGCCTAAATATTGTGTAATAAATATTATGTTGAATCAAATAAAATATTTCTTTCTAAAGCTACAATTTGCAATGTGTACTTGATACTTTCTCATTTAACACTAAAAATACTTTTGACTTTTAAAAAAATAAAAGTCACATTTATTTTGCATCATGTAATTAATTAGATTAAAAAATGTTAACCGACTGACAGCCCTACTTTAAACCATTGCTACTGGCCACATATATGAGTCCATAATCCATAATAACATTTCCTCCAGTGATAAAGTCCATCTCCTCTTGTCCTCTCACATCAAAATCCACCGACATATTTGTTTGCAATGGTTTTGGACCGTTTTTCCTTGTAAACAGTGCTTGATCAGTGCATATTTCCCTCCTGATTCAGATGAGACTGAAACTTTTTCACAGGAGAAAGCAATATTATAGATAGAGGACTTATGTCAGAAGGAAACAGCGTGTGAAGTTTAATCATCTTGATGGATTTGTTTCTTACAAACAGCTTTTCACAAAATGTTAATTGATAAAACATTGCCACTACAGTGAATTTAGACATCTGTTTTCGGACATTTAAGGGCATATTAATGATCAGTGCATGATCTTAAATCTAACAAATGATCTCCCCATGCCATCAAATTAAAGTTTCTATGAGTAACCCCAGCTCAAATGAAGACAGAATCCTCCATAATGTATGTTTCCATTATCTCATCTCAAGAAATGTGTGGACACCTGCATCCAAGCAACAGCAACAAGACTGCAAACAGATAAAGACTGCAATTTACAAATTAAATACAGCTGTTGGATGTTATGGATGAGAGTGTATATAAACATTAAATCAAAAAGCATCTATTTTTACTTTGCAATTTACATGTCAGACATAGACAACAGCTGTTGTTTTATGTTTCATTTGTTAAGTGCTGCTAAAACGTCTCAGGTCTAATATCAGGGGGAAAATAAAAATAAAAAAGAAGCCTGAGTCTAATTTATTCTCCTATGTGTTTACCACTAGCCAACTCAATTTCAGTTACTGTCAATACTGACAGTTTTTGGTAAAATAGTGCCTAATCTGGAGATCTATCATTGTCAGAATTATAGAGAAGTGACATAACTGTAATAAACATCTGCATCTGATATTTTTCTCACAATCTGTCACATGAGCTCATCGAAATAAGAACAAAAGCACCACAACATAAACAAACATAACCCATCATAAAAGACTGAATTAAAATGCATTTCATGGAGGATTTGGTTTTTTAATGTTAAATCTCTTATGCTTATCAAGGCTGCATGTATTTAATGAAAAATACAGTAAAAACAGTAATATTTGAAATATTATTACAATTTAAAATAAGTTTTTTATTTGAATATATTTTGCCATTTTTTTCTGTGACGCAAAGCTGAATTTTCAGCATAATTACTCCAGTGTTCAGTGTCACATGATTCTTCATAAATCGTTCTGATATACTGATTTGCTATGCAAGACACATTTCTTATTATTATCAATGTTGAAACCAGTTGTGCTGCTTTTTTTCAGGCTTCTTTAATAGAAAGTTAAGCAACAACATTTATTTTAAACATCTTTGTAACATTTTACATGTCTTTACTGTCAAAGTATATAGCCTACCACAAACAGTAGTTTATTTTTATTCAAAATCTGTTCTGCCTCTACTTTTTTTCTAATTAATTTAAATATGGAAAATGAAATACTTCCTCTACAGTCAAAAATCTGGGTGTTATATTAGATAGCAACTTGTCTTTTGAAAATCATATTTCCCATGTTACAAAAGCGGCATTCTTCCATCTTAGAAACATTGCCAAGTTACGAAACATGATACCTGTTTCTTCATGACCTCTAGACTGGACTACTGTAATGCACTGCTAGCTGGTTGTCCTGCATCTTCAATAAACAAGCTACAGGTAGTCCAAAATGCAGCGGCTAGAGTCCTTATATATAAATAAAGGTGACTTGACTTGAAATATGGGAGAATGGTTACACAACCACTATGAACATACTCGATGTTTACTTTACGTTTGCTAAAAAAAGTTGCTGATAAGAAATATATATATATATACATATATATATACATATATATATATATATATATATATACATACCTGGGTAGATTACTTACAGATTGCTATCCGTTACTGATTCCAATTTTCATGACAAAAATTGTAGTAAGTAACATAATCCATTACATTAAATGCCGATGATACTCAACTATATATCTCAACAAGACCAGATGAAACTTCTAAATTATCTAAGCTAACAGAGTGTGTTAAAAATATAAAAGATTGGATGACCAATAATTTTCTCCTATTAAATTCGGATAAGACAGAGATATTTATATATACATACGTTTTCCATGGACTGATGCTGCTGCCTATAGGCTCTAAGAGGTATATTTCCACCTACACCTCTCCATGAGCAAACCTTCTCTGATGATACAAAATGTTAATCATCTGTTGGCCTGCACTGCTCTCGCTCATTCAGGAATTAGATGTTGCATAATTTAAGAGCAGCACGGCTAAACTTAATATGCAAATATAGATTCTTAAACCACGTCTTACACAAGTCTGGGAGCTTATTTTATGTCTGTGTTCGGAATGAATGATTAGCACAGGTGAATCCAAACGCCTGTAAATATAAAGAGACATTTCACAAATGAAGCCAGAACCTGTCATGTTACAAAGGTCCAAGATTTTATGGTGATATGGAAAAGTGCAAATGTACAGATGGTGTACTGTCCTCAGGCTTTAGTATATTGTTAAGGTGCAGATCAAAGAGTCCTGTGTGACACTAAAACACTGTGCTTTGGTGTTGTGCTGTTCTTAAACAGGAGAAGCCAGTTGCTTCCATCTAGTGGATTTACAATGGCATTGTTCTGTGTTAGTACCGGGATCAGAGAGATGCAGAAACATTTAGGGATGTTCCTATACAACCAGTGGGTGGGACTTTATTTCTTGACAGTGACATCATTGTCAGTGTGGAGTAACTAAAGGTTAAAGTGGACACGTAGAGAGAGGAAGAGAAGAAACTTAAACACAGACAAAGAATGTTAATTGTGCCTTCAGGATCACAGATGTACCTGCTAAGAGAAGTTAGAGGTAAGCATGAGAACAACATGTTTATAATTAGATCCATTATCAAGAAAACAACAATAATCCAGTGCAGGAGTTAAAACACATCTGTGCTGTAAAGTCTGATAATGCTGTTGTGCTGAAGCATAATTCATTGTCTTATTAGTATTTCATTGGTCATTTTTGATAAAGTCATCTCAATTCTGTTTTTCCTTGTGCACAGCTGTGTTAAATGTATTTAACAGATATGTGCATTTATATATTATTTATAACAACTACTTTATATCTGATGGTAGGTTTGTATTTTTACTTTACCGATATCAAGATATCAGCATTTGAAATTATGTATTTTAACCTCATATGCACGTGCACACTGTAAAATTCTAAAGTTTATTCGATTTTTTTTTTTAAGAATGTAATAATTTTATTCAACAAGGGCTTTAAAGTGTTAGTAAAGACATTTATAATAATGCAAAATATTTATATCTCAAATAAATGCTGTTCATTGAACTTTCTATTCATAACAAATCCTATAGGTGAAAAAAATAATCAATGTTTCCACAAAAAAGTAAGCTAATCAATGCAGAAAACTGTGCTTTTATGTTGTTGTTTTTGATCAGCAAAGCAACCTAGAGAGCAACATTGCAATTATGTGTTTTAATCTAAAAAAAATAATTAAAAAAACTTTTTTTTTAATCCGACAGGCCCATACATTTTTTTTTCAGGTGGAAAGTCATTCCTAAAGGCTATTAAATACTAACCAAAATGTGTCTCTGTGCCATCTGTCAGACCAGATAGAGAGGGAGATTGGGGGTTTTACATAACCTTCTTTGTGACACAACAACAGTCCTGCTGACCTTTGTGACCTATGAAGCCCCTCTGCCCACCCTGAGTAGGACAAAGGTTGTGGGAACTGGACATTTTCAGCATCTGGATGGTTTATGATGGTTCAGCATCTTAACGAAACCAGCAGGCTAAGTAGCTACTCTAAAAGTCATGAAGTATTGTGATAACCTGTAATTGTGACAACATGATTAAAGTGGTTTTGGTTTGCTTAGATGGGTTTTCTTTTTAACATCTGTTATTCCACTCATTTAATTACATGTAACAATTTAAAAGCTCATCAGTATTCACTGCCTGGTGCCACACTCTTAAAAGTGTCATATATTTGAATGGACACATGCAGTATGCAACATTTTCATTGAGAAATTATACTTTTTTCTGTCTGTTCCTCACAAAGCTATTGCATAACTTAACTTAGAATTTACCTCTTATATATAACAGTAACAATTTAAAAGCTCATCAGTATTCATTGATATAATTTAGTACAATAGAAGATCTTGCACTGCCTGGTGCCACACTCTTAAAAGTGTCATATATTTGAATGGACACATGCAGTATGCAACATTTTCATTGAAACAGTATACTTTTTTCTGTCTGTTCCTTACAAAGCTATTGCTTAACTTAGAATCTACCTCTTATATATAACATCTCTCTCTCTATATAAAACATCTTATTTTTCAACATTAAAATAAGCTATTTCCTGTGAATGTGCAAAACTTCTGGTAAGTGCAGGAAACGGTCAATATTTGTGTTATAAGCCACTGTTTATGATTATGATAATAAACTAAAATAACATGATAACAAATACCAGTTTGCAATATTAGGCAGCATAATGGACTGTTTTTGCACAAGCAAAATAACTGGAAACATATGACATTAAATGTGCAAGTCTTCTGAAGTAAAAATGGTTGCATTTTCATTGAAAATAAGGTCAATAGTCACATGGATTACTATTATGATAGGCCTACTATTTATCATGATATTGGGGACTTGACAGACACGGTCACTATGAACTTCTGTACATAAATATGCAACAGTTTTTACAGTTTTACTGTTTTTAAAAAAAACAATATGAAAATTCTTTAAAAAAATGAATTTTGTGTTCCACAGAAAGTCTTCTGATCATGCTAAAATAAAAGGATGCAATGGTCACAAAGATTATTAAAGTTAAAAAACATATTCACATTAAAACATGCATGCAATAAAACAAATATCTCAGTTCTGAGTTGTTTGCTATAATACTGAGTGTATTTGTGTTTATGCGTGTGAACGGCTCCTTGCAGCTGTAAACATTCCCGACTGGAAGCTGTAATACAGACCATCTGAGCTTTCAGTCCGATGTTTGCTGCTGCTGGCGGCCCCTTCCGTCTAAACACACAAAAACACACGCACACACACACACTCACACACACACACACATATCTATGTTATCTATCTATTATAGCATTTTACATCAAATTGATTTGGTTCACTGTGAAAAATTATCAACTGAATCCCATACTGAGACTAAAATGTAATGTATTTCCCACAGTTCCATGATGGTTTTGAACTCAATTATTCCTCTATATGTAACAGTGAGCCTTCAGGTTATGGGTTATTAAAAATAACAGACCATGACATTAATTTCATAATTAACATCAGTGTGTGTATCAAACACTAAGCAGGTAAAGAAACCATCAAATACATTCTGTTAAATAGATTTATACAGTTTACATTCAATTTCTGACTGATTTGATTCCATATAACATCCATTTTTAGATGGTTCAGGTAATATGGTAAATAATAAGAGAGTTCATATACAGACACTTGAGGGCGATATTTGTGAACGTGAAAGTGACGTGGCCAAGTATGGTGACCCACACTCAGAATTAGTGCTCTGCATTTACCCATCCAAAGTGCACACACACAGCAGTGAAAACACACACACAGTGAACACACACCCACAGCAGTGGGCAGCCATTTATGCTGCGGCGCCCGGGGAGCAGTTGGGGGTTCGGTGCCTTGCTCAAGGGCACCTCAGTCGTGGTAGAGAGCGCTGTACATTCACTCCCCCCACCTACAATCCCTGCCGGTGCGAGACTCGAACCCACAACCTTTGGGTTATGAGTCCGACTATCTAACCATTAGGCCACGACTTCCCCCAGTTGTTACTGCTTGTGACTTTGTTGAAACTGTAATGACTGCTCAATTTAAGTGTCATTTCATTCACTTTACATGCTTTGTAATGATATTTGCAGCAGGGGAGAGCGGGGCGCAACTTAACACTTTGTGGCTTTCTCAGTTTGTATAAATCCACTTGGGGTTCAGATTATTTCCTTTTTTCCACATTATTTTAACACCTGTCTGATGCAAATATATGACATTGTTTCATTAATACAGGGTATACTCTTTTCTTTATTTACCTGAAAACGTTAACACTTTATAATAACTTTTATTAATAAATCATTAACAAATATTATAGAATTCTTAATTGAACATTAGTTAAAATAAATTTAAATGGATAAAAACATGAGATAATGTGCTTGTTAATGTTTACTAATAAACGTATTAAACATTACCTAATGATTGATAGATCATTATTTCATGTAAATTAAAATGCTTTCAAATGTCATATGATCATTCACTTCTTGAAAATCTACAATGATTTTTTTAACAGATGTTATAAAATTAATAAAAGGTTTTGTTAATGTGCAACACTTTTGCTGCTGAGAGGGTGTGACATGAGTAAGGTTAGGGACTGGTTTGGTGGTATGGGTACGATTAAGGGTTAGTTAAGTGTTCAATAGTGTCAGGGGTCAGTTTTATCAGGGTTTGATAAAAGATGAATGAAGTATTTTCTTGAAAAAAAAAAAAATATTTTCTCCTGTTGATGTATGATTCAAGAATATTCAGTTTAATGATACACAGTAGTATAATAATATAAGTGTTGAGGCAATAAAAATAAGTTTTGCACCCGAATAACAATGTGTGTTTTACCTAGAATTTAGCTAACTTAACTAACCACCCTTTACACAAACATCGTTACAGCAGCTAAAGCTACTAATGATTAGTAAATGTTTATAAACATTTACAATTGATGAATAGTTTGGGTACTGCAAAAACATGAACAAATAATTAATAAATTATTTGTTAAGATGTGAAAATAGTAGAAGTCTTCACAACAAATGAAGACCAAATATATGACCTTTATCTGTGAATTAATGAATAATTTTACCATGAATAGATTGTGACGTGCTTAAAATTACTACTTAAGCTATATATATAAGAAAAAGAATTAGATTATGTGAACTGAAGTTTAATGAGATTTGTTAGCATTCAAAAGTACATAAAAAAATAAACTTGTCATCATTGTATAATTTCCTTTAAAGGGGTCATATGATGCGATTTCAAGTTTTCCTTTCTCTTTGGAGTGTTACAAGCTGATTGTGCATAGATAAGATCCCTGAAGTTGCAAAGACTAAAGTCTCAAAACCAAAGAGATATTCTTTATCAAAGTTAAGACTCTGCCACGCCCCCCTAAAACGGCTCGTTCTAACACGCCCCCACATATCTACCTCACTATGTGGAAATATTAGCATAATGCTCCCAAATGTGTACGCAAAGAAAGAAGGCGTGGTTTCAGTAACCGCAGTTAGTGTTGAAGCAGCATGTCAGGGAGACGCTGTGTGTTTCTAGGCGAAAGCAAAAGCACTTTATTTGGCCTTCCGAAAGTAGATGCATTTAGGAATCTTTAAGATGACTTACAACAGAACAGCAATGCATTTTATGGACGACCGTTTCGTGAACCTAGGAGAGGAGGTAATTCTGACTTTGCTATGACAATCTGGCTCTTCTGAATCAGCTACTGTTTTGCTATTAGTTTAAGTATTTGCTATTGACTATTCAAATGTGGAGTTTTGAGCATCGTGTGTGCGTGCGCGCGAGAGAAAGAGCGAGAGAAAGAGCGCGAGAGTGAGCGAGAGAGAGCGCGAGAGCGAGAGAGAGAGAGGGGGTGTCACATCACAGTGAAGTCAGCTGTCTTAACCGAGGCTTGTGTACTGCAAACACATACCAGCTTCATCACTGTGTCTGTCACGCGACTCTGTTCCCCTTTCGGGCTCTGTCTTTACATTTATTTTGAAAGCTGAAGCTCGCGATTATGGTAAGGGGCGTTACATTTCCGACGAGTGCTTGCGGTATTCGGCCAATCACAATGCACTGGGTCAGCTGGCCAATCAGAGCAGACTGCGCTTGTCAGAAGGAGGGACTTTGTAGAAAACGAAGCGTTTGAGAGAGGCGGGGCATAGAGGACCTACAATAATGTACAGTATTTGAAAAAGAATTTGTTTTTTGAACATTAAAGCATGTCAACATATTCTGTTACACCAAATACACCAAATAATGATCTTTAAAAAAGCATCATATGACCCCTTTAAAACAATTTGTAGATTTAAATTTACATTAACAGAGCATGTTATCTAATATTACTAGCTATTAACTGGTCTGTTAAGCATTATATTTGTTAATGATTTATTAATGAGTTATTATGAAGTGTTACCAAAAATACAAACTAAAATGTTTTGTAAATAAAAGATAACTGTAAAATAAGAGCACAATTTTAATAATTAAACATAAACACATTTTGGAGTTTGACAATGAATGCACTGCAAAACAGCTATAAAGCATAGGTCAAAACAGGGCAAACAGGTGAAGAAACATATTCAGAAAACTGCAGTTGAAATATTTTCTGAACATTGTGGTTCTCCCTTTCAGTCTTTATTCGCCTTTCTCTCATGGGTTCTCATTTGAATATACATCAATGTTATATGCATCAATTTTTGCTAACGCCATAGAATATCATAAGATGTTTCTCAGTATTGTCTGTACTTGTGTTTTTGTGCACCTCGCTGCCTGAGGACTATTCCAATTCAAAGTTCACATCTAGCCAAGCTCAGTTCAAATGCCCCTTTTATCTTTTATTGAAAAGCCCTATTCATTGAGGAATTATCAGGAGATGAGCCTGTCACAAATGATGGGATACCTTTCTCTCCAAGGAAATCTTGCAAAAAAAAAAACTGGAAGATTTGGATAGAAAAATTACTTATTTCTTAAGGCTAATGGTATTGTCAAGTCCAGAAAGTGCAATGTGCCAATTTTTTTGCATGTTGCAGGTAAGGAGGCTATAAAAGTTTGCAATACTACTGAATGTCAAGACAACAAGACAGACAAAATGTATGTGCTAATCCAAAGCACTCAATGAATAAGCAGACATGCACAAAATCAATAAACAAAGAACAAACTAAGACTAATCAAACAGAAGTTCATCGTGAATTAAATGAAGACACGAAATGCAGCAGATTGTGCGAAATGTACACGAAATGTAAATTGTGCAATAAAAATAATCACTTTGCAAACAAATGGCAGAATTGAACATTAAAAATAAGAGAAGCACACATGTGAGCAATCTGAAGAAGTTCAGAGGACATAAAAGTAAAAAGCATACAAGCTGTGACAATGCAGAGTAGAAATGTGTAGAAATGCAGAAGGATAAAGAGAAGTGGTCAGAGAAACTCAAAATAAAAGATAAGTTGCATTTAAACTGGACACTGGTGCAGAATGCAGTGTTCTGTCATTAAATCCGTTCAACTCACTGGGCATCAAGAAGAAACGGAATAAATCTACCGACAAGTTGCTTACACACTGAGGACAACAGATGTCACCAGTGGGACAGAAGCTGCTGATCTGTGAGTATAAGGGACAAAAGCACAGAATTCAATTTCAAAGACACTCCTGCAATATTAGGAAGAGTCACATGTCAAGCATTGAGCTTATTGATTCCTGCAGCGCGCTTTCACAGTTCTCTGAAACTCAACAGCTAGAGAAGTAAACAGTTTTCACTCTGATTTCAGTGCATTATTGCGTTTGTCAGATGTACATTTTTAAACTAGAAAACATACAAGTTATAAAACTACGTGCAGGTTATTCACGTGATGAGTAATTACTAAGCATGTATTGTTCATATAACAGCAGTGGCATTAGCAGCAGCAGCAAGCAGTTTTCCTAGTTCATGTATGTGAGAATACAATGTCAAGCGTCGCGGATTTTAGAACAGTAAAGTGAATTGGGAATTACCTTATTTGCCCGAAATCTCCAATGCTTTTAATATCTTCTGTGGGCAGTCATTTCTACATTAACCGTGAACGGATCGCTTTCAGATGCACACCTCACAAGTGGAGTTGGTTTGCAGTTGGCGTTTCACAGTTGTTCACAATTTTAAGTCAAGGTGAACCCGTATAACTGTCTTTCATAAACGTCATACTGTCAACAGCATTACCTATTTTAATGAGCAACAGAAAATATACCAGCTCATACATGTACTCCTGCCGCATTGCAATGCACTTAGTGAGAAGAGGGAGTGCCCATTCTTAACCCTTGTGCGACCTTTTGGACATTTTTGTTCTTTTCAGTTTCGTTTTTTTGATTATTTTGCCTGTTATTGCCAACTGCATAAATTTTGGCACAGGTGTGTATTTTTATTGGAATTTTACTATTTCCTTTAATATGTGCTTAATTACTGCTAATAAATGGCTAATATTCTAGTAATATGCATGCTAATAAGCAACTAGTTAAGAGACCCTAAAATAAAGTGTTACCTTAAGTTCTACTTCTGTAGTTATTTTGGTAGTTTGTATTTTGGTGAAAGTAACTCAAAAGTAATACAGGAGTCATGTAACGCATTACAATTCTGAGACAGTAATATTGTAAGGTAAGGAATTACTTTTAAATAACAGTAACAAGTAATCTATAATGTATTACAGTTTGGAAGTAACTTGCACAACACTGTTTAAATCACTCAACGGCCTAGGACCTAAATACATTAATACATTGCTCACTGAATACAAACCTAACAGACCACTCAGATCATTAGGATCGAGTCAGTAAGAAATACCAAGGGTTCAAGGGTTCACAGGGGAGTCC
>NW_015507193.1:29023-31672 GCF_001515645.1 Sinocyclocheilus grahami
TTATCTTAGAACTTTCTTGTTTTATTTCTTAAACTATTTTATTGTTTCTTCATTTGCATTCATGAGTGGAAAATGTACTGCAGCTCTTAGGGTCTAAAAGAACATGTCCAGGCATAACACTTTTTCAGTAGCATGGATGGATAGATAGTTGCTGACTTGGATAATTGTTTGCCATTTTGATCTGTTGAGCCACCTGAGCAACCATTGATGACAATAACGACAAATGTTTGGAAGAGTCTTTCACCCCAAAACATAAGAGTGTGATTACTCTCATCTCATTCATTCTTGTTCTTATTCAAAGGTGTGAAACAACTAGACCGCTTGAAGGACCAACCCCAATCTGAGATCGCTGTAACACTTCATAACACATGGTAAAACAAAATGCTTGAATCACATCAAGAAACAGGAACGGGAGGTCAGAGGTGTCAGATCGACACAGGTGGTCAGAGGTTTCAATTTGATATCTGTGGGTCATAAACAGCAGGAAACAGGAACAGGACATCAAAGGATCAATTTGACACCTGGGGTCATAAATTAATCACTTTTGACAGGTAGTCCCCCATATTTTCTTCTGTCCTCTATCATGAGCATTTACAAATATGCCTATTATGCTGAAGTCTCTGCTGAATTTAGTGCATAAATCATATTGTTTCCGCGATAACAGTCATTGTCCTACAGATGCACAGAGACATTTCACCACAATGAACAATAATACTAAGCCTAATATTATCAGTCCCCCATAAAGAACATACCAGCCGGCACTAATCAGGAAGCCAACCAACCCAGTCCACATGTCTGTTGTAACAAAATTAAATACAGCTTTAGCGGCCGTTTTTATCCCTGATATTCCTTTTTCTAGGAATTCCTCGGGATTTAATTCCTTTAATTTGCATACTGCTATTACAGAGGTCATTTTTAACCAGTCTAACCCCAAGTAATAGTTTTTATCCTTACCTTTGCACCAATTTTCCTTCCAGTCTTTTCTATCAATAGTCAATGATAAATCATCCATCGTTATTGCGTCTAGCTTTGTCAGCGGCACATTGTTACCACCTTTGGGGACCCTGTACCTTAACATGCTATTAATTGCAATATATGCAGGCCCGTGGAATAATTTCCATCTCTGGTTTTTATCCACTACTCTCACTACTCCTCCAGCTCCATAACTCATCTCATATTTATTCGCCAGTTTACTCTTCTTAAATGTCCAAGGGAGAGGAACTCTTCCCTTGGTCCAATAACACAAAACTGCTGCGATTTGATTTATTGTAAGATGATCATATCCTTTAGAGCTTTTTTCAATATAAGCGCCACATTCTTTTCCTGTCAGGCCGAAGATGCCATCGTCGAGGAAAATTAAATTACTTCTGAATACACCTTCTTTGTCTCTTCTTCTGTAAAGGTTTAATCTTTTCAAATGTAACCTTCTCTTTATGCTTAAATTTTCACTTGTTATATTCCCTGTAAACGGGTCTGTCCCATTAAGAAAATCATCACAATCCATTTTTTCTCCGTCTCTGTCACAAAAACTAGCATAAGAAAAATCACCATAATCTTTTTTCGTATATTTATATTTCTGCCTGTGGTTCCTGTTACTAATTTCATTTCTGACACATTGGTCCATTCGTTTTACTTTATTTTCGTAGTACTTTTTGATCTCACTTTCCGTCTTTAAGGCTTCGTTTAATTTCATTTTTATTAAATATACATCTGTTTCCCATTTCATGTTATCTATTTCCCAATAACCTATTTTAAAATTAAATTTAACTCTCGGTATGGCCATTCTCTTCGTCCATATCCATGGAACCGTTTTATTTAATTCTAGGCTGAATCCAGATTCAGATCTGGTCTCCAGCTCTGCGTAACCTGTTTTTCGCGAGCCTACCAACCGGTCTCTAGTTGTAGTTAACAAAATATACTCGCCCTCTGGGTTTAACATTCGGCTACTTTTTATCCACTCTTCTGCATTTCGTTTTATTATACCTGCACTTTTTATTTTCTCTTGCGTTTTATCCCTTTTATTTATTTTCATTGTTCCTTTATATTTACATTGACCAAGTTTCCATGGGTTGAAATTCTTACTTGAACGAAATATCCAGAATCCCCCTAATTCTTCACTTGAACTAGTTCTGTATGTTGGTCCTAAAAAATATTTCATAGTTTTATTTCCTTCCCGTTCTTTGATAAAATTATTTTCTTCAAATATTTCTATCTCGTTACTATGCCAATATTTCATTTTCACTGTACTTTTCAGTTTAACCTTTGGTGTTCTGACCATGTAATACATATTTTTGCCTGTATTTAGGTTATCTAACCATTTCCAAAAATCTTTTGTTTTATTTTCTACTTCGTTTCTTTTTCCTTTCTTGGTACACCACACAGACAGTTCGAATCCTGAGACATTCTGTCTCTCTACTTTTACTTCGGCCAAAATAATATCGCCTAACATTATTTCCCATTCTAAAAGAAAGCTCACCCTAATTAGAATTAATAATATTATTCCTAAAAATAATAAAATCCATAATATTATACTCATCCATTTGCAGACTCGTCGCTGTCTCCTCAATTTTTTAATGATATCTTTCGCTTCTCCGAGCTCCTCCGTGATACTCTCCAGCGACGGCGTTCTGTTCATCTCTCTGAAAGCAT